>NC_056728.1:1691118740-1691224569 GCF_019279795.1 Protopterus annectens
ATGGTAAGAGTGGGAGTCCATTTCAGAGATAGCTGTACTCCGGTCCATGGTTTTGTGTGCTACAGCCATACCTCTCAACCTGCTAGTGCAAGAAATCTTGGGATAGCATGCCAAAATGGGGGGATAATGGCCCAAACATAGGTAGATATTTTAAATATTGCTCTTATAAAGTTGCTAGAGTAACAGGGTTTGATTTAGCAGACATTTTCTGACATATATGACATCTGTCAGTGAAATGTATATCATTACTTACTGACATAAATCCTGAGATCATCACAGTAATTTACTGGAGAAATACAAGATTTATGATGAACAGACCAAAATAATGAGCCACAATATAGGCATTCTCACCAAATCTGGCTAGTTGTGAGGTGTGACTATAGCTGATTGGCTGATGAAGCTGTATAAACAGTCAACACCTCAGTGATATACTGGCTGGGGATATCCTGGTTGTGTGGTATACTTCTTAACTGAAAAGTCATATTCTGGTGCAGGTACAGAGTGTATTGTACTGAGCAGAGATTTCCATAATATGTGTGGTATAATCTGCATAGCACTGTGATCTCCTGGTATGTCAGTGACAGAGCAAAATAGAGTAATGCGGTGACCCAATGACAGACATTTGTTTATTGATTCATAGGTTCATATGAGGTTACTAGACTATTGGCCATGACGTTTTTATAACCCTAGTAGACAGGAGTGCACCCCATGTTAAGACATGTCAGCACCCAGAGCCCTGTCCAGCTGGGACACAGATGGAATCACAGGATTATGTTTTGTATTTCCTATGCAGTTGTCTAGGGTGCACTTCAAAAGGGGTATTGAGGTAGTCAGCTTGATGTGGACAGGGAGTGTATTCCACAGATGGGGGAGTCTGTGGAACACATATTTGTCACAATATTGATATCACAGATCAGGTTGATGCTGCACCTACAGGTTGATCGGGTGGGACTTGACTTCCAGATGTGCAGCAGTCCCATCAAGGCAGGGTCTGGATTGCTTTGTATACCACAGAGAGGTCACCTCTGAGGAGTCTGTATGGAACTTAGTAGAGGGACAGTGCTTTTAGCCTAAGTGTGTAGGGTAGGTGTTTGAGGTCCTGGATTCTCCCAGTGAGGAACCTCTGTGGTTTCTCCAGCTGGTGCATGTGCTTTGTGAGGTACATTGTGAAGGGGGCATTGCACACAATAATTGGTGTTATAAGGATAGAATACATGGATTTTATGACCTCTTTGTCCATGGATGAGATACTCTTGCTTTTGAGTTGGCCCATTTAGAATGCTTTCCAT
Organism: Protopterus annectens; assembly: GCF_019279795.1. NCBI lineage: Eukaryota > Metazoa > Chordata > Ceratodontiformes > Protopteridae > Protopterus > Protopterus annectens. Next base: position 1,691,120,030 of record NC_056728.1, read on the forward strand.
GCAATGGAAACAACATGGTGCTCAGACGTTAGGTTGGTATCAACCTGGGTGGCCAGATGCCTCACTACTGATTGTTTATGTAGAATGTTGTTGTTAATGTGATAATATGTGGGATGTCAGTCTCCCCAAAGGGGATGATGCATTTTTTGGCATTCAGCTTGAGGCCATGTTTCTAGCAACAGTCATTTGTTTTGGTGAGGCCCTCTTGGAGGACGTCCACATCACTTTGGAAACTGATGATTGTTCCCAGCTTGAAGTCATCTGCAAACTTGATCAGTGATAAGCCAGTGTTTTTGCCCTGCACCTCAGGGAAGTATATCCTGAATAAATGAGACTCCAAGGCCAATCCCTGGGGTTTGCCACTCGTTACGGGTGTACTGCTTGAGTTGGCTACCCCTATTTTGATTAGGTAAGTTCAATCAATGAGCCAGTTTGCTACCCATCTGTTAACATATGCATTGATGCCTAGTTGATAGAGTTTATCTACTATGGGCAAGTGGAGAATAGTGTGTAAGACTTTGGCCAAGTCAAGGTGGTTTATGTGCAAAGTCTTTCCCTTGTCCACACCTTTGGTGGCTGTCTCAGGAAAGTCAACCAGATTTAACAGACATATCTCCCATTGACAAAGGCAGACTGTGTGGAATTGAGTATTTGGAGTTTGCCAATGTCCTTGTTAATGAGGTCCAAGATAATCCATTGCATGGCCTTGCATATCAGGCTAGTTAGGCTGATGGGCCTTTAATTTCCTTGATCGGTGAACACTTCACCTTTGTGTAAAGGGATGACAATGGCTGTCCTCCTCTCAGCTGGGACAAACCGGTACTCAGGCTTTGCTTGACTAGGATGCCTAATGGTGCTCCCATTTCATGCCTGAGTTCATGTAGGATGCAGCCTGGGATGTATTCAGGTCCCATGGAGGCTGTCTTTTTGGCTTTGAGAGGGCAGTAATGACCTGTTCCCTAGTTATAAGGGGTGGGTGGGCAGCAACTGGGGATATTCTGCTTTATTGATGGGGGAGACATTTCTGCTGAATCTGCCAGCCAGTAGATTGGCTATATCTACAGCATTTGTGTATGTGGTGTTCTTGACCACCAGTTCTGAACAGATCTGGGAGCTTCCTTTGAGACTGCAAACATATGTGAAAAAGGCCTTATGATTTTCTGTCTTAGGTGTGGGCAATTTGAACTCATAGTTGCCTTTAGAGGATCTCGCTGGTGCTCTTATTTGTTTTTTCAGGATATGGGGAGATTGCTTCCAATTGTGCACCTGTTCCTTCTTGGTCCTGGACAGCAATGTTATCCTTTTGTTATATAGTTTATTTATTATAGATGTTTCCAGACTGGTATTTCTGACTCCATGCATATATGGTATTTCACAAGTGGGGAAGGGATAGTGCAGTTGTTTATACCATCCCTCAGGTGGCTGTGATCAGCTCGGGAGACATTTTCATTTTACCATGGCTAGAGGGGGATCAGGAGAGATGATGATATCGAATGTGACCGTTTTTTTTTGTCAGATCTTGTAAGGGAGGATGATACCATAGGGGTGCTGCAGTGGTTAATCATGTTGGTTACTGTCAAGTCCGACATATGTATCTCATCTTGTGGGGTTATCAAGTAGCTCTCCTAAGGATTTAGCATTGATAAGATGGGGAATCTCTGTGCATTTCTGTTCTGGCATGGTTAGTTTTTCCAATGTATGGTTGGGTAATTAAAGTCAGCCAGGATCAGGTTAAAGGGTTGAATCTCGACAGATTTGTAGAGGGCCAGATAGGTGGGCTGGGCATCCTGAGTCAAATATGTTGGCCTGTACCTACCTATAATTTGAATAGGGGTCTTGTCATTGGTTAACTGCACTTGGAGTGTCTCGTGTATGTCAGACTGTTTGACCAGCTTGGAGGTGTGTGTCTGCGTAATAAATATTTTTACTCCACCTGCTTTGGCTTTGCTGCCCACATTTTGGGGTCTGGCTGTGTGATAAAATGACTGACCAGCTAAGGATGGGTTGCTGTCCACAGCTTTGGCCCAGGTTTCTGTGAGTGCACAAATGTCAGCATCTTCCAGGGTTAACAATGCTTGCAATGAATGAATTTTCATGTTTAGACACCTAACGTTTAGCAGCATGACCTTTAATTTGCATTTTGTTGAGAGTTTCATGTTGGTAGTATCGTCCTCATGACTTTACCTGAAACAGCCACTATGGGGGAGGCAAGGGCATTTGCCAGAAGCCTGAAGCCCAACTGAGACAGATGCAGGCCATCTCTAGTAAAGCAGCATGGTGTGAGTGGGGTAGAAGTCATAACATCACACGCAGGGTTATGGACTTCACACCTCTGTGTGTACCTGTTCATGGGATCATAGGAGATTACTAGGCTAATGGCTCTGGAGCCCTTACAAGCCTAGTCCAGTGTATATCCCTAGAAAAGAAACCACAATCAGCAGCTGTCAGCCCTCTCAATGTAGGACATATGTGGCACCCCTGGGACAGATTTTTGGTTGGTCATCCACTAATCAAGGTCAGCAACATAGTTTGTCTGACGTGTATGGGGAGTTTATTCCAGAGACAGGTCAGCCTCTGGGAGACAAACCTATCTCTCCAGGAGGGTTTGTTAATGTCACATATTAGATTTGAGACTTTTAATGGGGTACTATGCGAGGAGTTATACGTACGGCTATGGAGCATCTCTACTAGAGCAGGGTCTGAGATTGTCTTGCAGGTGAGACACAGGTCACCTCTGAGCAATCTACATGATACAGAGTAGAGTGATACTGACTTGGGCCTGTCTACGTAGGACATGTCTTGGAGACCATGGATTATCTTTGTGAGGCATTTCTGTGGCCTTTCCAGTTGGTGTAGGTGTTTGGAGAGGTACATACCAAAAAGGGCATTGTAGTCAATTATTGGCCTAATGACGGCAGAGTACAGAGAGGTAATAACCAAATTTTTTTTTCTGAATGCAATCCCTTTACTTATGAGATGAACCAAGTAAAAGCCTTTTCTGACCCTGCCACTACATGATGGTCATATATGAGATTGTTATCAACTTGTGTACCCGGGTCTCACGGGGCAGGTTGTGTGCTTAGGGGGTTGCTGCTAATGTGGTAATCAGTAAGAGCTGTGTTTTTGATGAAAGGTATGCTAATACATGTTTTTGCATTTTGCTTAAGGCTATAACTTTGGCACCAGTCATTTATGGCTGTGAGACCCTCTTGAACTATGCTAAAATCATTCAGGAAGTCACTGACAGTACCCAAGGTACAGTCATCCACAAACTTGGTCAGCCACAAGCCTTTTGTCTTTTTCTGGACCTTGGAGAAGTAGATAGCAAACACTAGAGGTCCCAGGACAGATCCCTGGGGGACACTACTAGTGCCAGGTCTGCTATCTGAGGTAGTGGCACTTTTTTGACCTTGTGGGTCTTATCAGTGTGCCAGCTGGGCACCCACACAATGACATATGGATTTACACCAGGTTCTGTTAGCTTTTTGATGATTCCTGAGTGGGGATTGTGTCAAAGGCTTTGGCCAAGTCAAGATAAGCTGTGTGTACTGACTTTCCCTCATCCAGTGCCTTAGTGAAAGTGTCAAAGAAGTCAACCAGCAAGATCTGCCCTTGAAGAATCTGAACTGGGTGGTGTCAAGTGCTTGGATATTGCCTGTGTTGTTGTTTATGATGTGCATAATAATATACTCCATGGTCTTACAGATCAGACTCGTCAAGCTAGCGGGGTGATAGTTTCCAGGGTCAGTAGTGTCACTGCCTTTGTGCAAACGGATGACAATGGCAGTTCCCCACACTGCTAGAATGAGCCCTGTACTTCGGCTATGGTTGAGTATGGTACTCAATGGTGAGGCTACTTCTTGCTGGAAATGTTGCAGAATACAGCCTGGGATACTATCAGATCCCATGGCAGCTGTATTGTTTGGCTTGGATAGGGACTTTACACTTGATCTATGGAGATGTGAGATGCAGGGCAAGTATCAGAGATGTGGAATGTGCCTTTGGGTGGGGACAGGGGGGTGATGTTTGTGGTGAACCTATCTGCCAGCAGGTAGGCTAAGTCAACAGGATCTGTGTAAGTGTCAACTTTAAGAAGTCATTCAGAACAAACCTGATGTTTGCCATGGAGGTTTCTGATGTAACTGAAAAAGGCTTTGTGGTTAGTCTTTGTTTCAGAGGCTAGTTTTGATTCATAATTGGCTTTGGATGAGTTCACTATTAATCTACTTTGCTTGTTGAGGATAAGGAGGAAGTTTTTCCAATTGGGAATTTGTGCCTTTTTACCCTTGGACAACAGTTGCTTCCTTTTGTTGTAAAGCCTGTTGATAGAGGACGTCCACCACATAGGTTTGTGTTTCTGTGAGAAACAGGTTTTAGTTCTGTTGGGTATGGCTGAGTCCATGCAGTTATACAGGTACTTGTATACTGCACTGGCATACTGTTCAGCATATTTGTCTGCATCCTCTGAGGGTGGTGGTGGTATGTAGCTACTGATTTGTGGTCAGTTTATGAGATGTAGATGTCTGAAGATCAGAACCTGTTTAGCAGGTTGTCCATAACTGCACCCTTACATCTGCTGGTGTCCTCAGACTGTTTGTGTTGCAATGTTATTATAAGGCTACATGCAAGCCATAGCTGTCAAATCATGACAGACTGATATCTGGACAGGCCCATACATAACAGTCAGACACAGGCCCACACATGTAGATAGGGTGTTAATATTGGTCTGCCAAACATAGATAGTTTAGAGAATGGTTTGGTATTAGCTTGCTTTTTCTTATAGGTATGACTTCTGCTTTTCTAATGTCTGCCATTGATGTTTTCACATCAACCTTTATTGGTTTGCAAGTAGTTTGGCTGACAAATGCAACGTTATGACAAGCAGAAAATATATATGAAGCATATTTGTGGTCCTTCTGTGACACCCTGTCATTCCAGGGGTATGGCTGGTGCACAGTGACTTGTTGTCAGTACTGACACAGTAAGGGGGCAGCCATTTATAACCTGGAAGTACCTTGACTTTCAAACACCTGCTGTCCTATTAGGCACTGTGTAGGTTAGTCCAAGCTGTGTACTGTCCATATGTGTGTCCCCCTGTCTCTGAATTGTCCAGATTTCCTTTAGTAATGGATATTGACTTCTAGACAGTGTATACTACTCCTACCATAGGTATAGCTGACATGCAACATAGTTTGCATAGACAGTCTTGAAACATGGACCCTGTCAACCACAGTACAGTACTTAGACCACTAAGCCACAATAGCCAGCAGTAAGTGCTTCCTACTTCCTGACCGTATCAGCCATGCATATACATAGCTCATTGACCCCTGCATATTGTGCAACAACCAAAGAATCAGAAACCGAAATGAAAAACACTGTGCACAAAAATACGCCTCTGTGTCTTGGAAATTCCACTCAATACAACACTTCCACAGTCCAAAGGATTTGTCGGTAACAAATACCAATTCACAAATTAATTCAAGTAATATTAAAGTAAAAAGATTTATTACAACCAAAAACACTGAAACTGGTTAAGCGCTTTCACTTGTTGAAAACAAGCTTCATCAGAACACCATAACTGCGTAATCAGTTCTTTAAATAACATTTTTGGCGCCATTTCAGTTTAAAATAAACAACAAAAATTTTAAAGAAATAGGCACATGTTGTAATGTTAAACAACAATACTCATAAAAACATATAAAATATATATAAGTGTCAATAGCCAACACAGATATAATGAAATTTATGATAAAATTGATGAAATTGAATAAAATACTGGTCATTTTAAAGCCAAAAATTGTTTGATTGAAATGGTATCATTCAAACCCGGTGTAACAGGGGCATCTGTATAAATTTGCCACCATAATTCCTTATATAGTAGCAAACTATTAAAATCACCACCTCTATTATTAACTTGTACCAAGTCAACTATACCAAAATTAAAATAATGTTTGTCTCCATATTGCTTTATATGTCTATACAACGCATTCTTCTCGTCCTTTTTTCTAATACTATACAGATGAGAATAAATGCGTTTATTCAAACTCCTTTGGGTCTTGCCTATATAGAACCCAGAACATATCCTGCAAAATAGCAATATATACTACCATTTTAGTTAAACAACTGCCCCCACAAAAATTAACACGAGTGTGTTTGTAGTTGTCCAAAATCACACTATCCCCCTGAAATATAGTATAACATTGTTTACATGTCCCACATTTGGCAGTATTCCTAAATGTGGGCATCTTAGTAGAAATACCCTTCTCTAAGATAGATTTGATGTTAATGCCTACTTTATAAACAAATCTAGGACAATGACCTAAAATGGGTGCTATATCTTGGTCAACTGATATTATATGCCAGTTATTGGTCAAGATTTTCTTAACCTTACCAGTGAGTGCTCCATATTCCAATATACAGGTCCTATCAAAGTTATTAAACTCTACCTTCTTAACAGCCAATATGTCTGTACTTGTGACTAAGCTAGAATTATATTTTTTTCCCAGTAGGAGTGTATATTGATTCCCCCATTTATTCATTACATATTTACTAACATTGGCCATAACTTTTACATCATATCCTCCGTCCTTAAATAAAGACGTAATAAAATTAACCTCATCCAACATGTCCTCATATTGTGATGTCATCCTAACTGCTCTAATAAGTTGACCCTTACAGATGTTAATAAATTGTTTCCTCGGGTGATTGCTGGAATATTCCAAATAATTATTCGAAAATGTACTCTTCCTAAAGATTCTTGATTTAAACTGGTTGCCATCTCTAGACACGAAGGTGTCAAGATAAGCCAAACCTTTCAAACTTTTGGAAGATGTAAATTTTAAAAAATCACTACTACTGTTAATAAATTCCAAAAATTGTGCCAGCAAATGATCACCACCATCTCAAATCAAATAGATGTCATCAAGGTATCTAATATAATATTTAATATATTTCATAAAGTGACTATCGAATATAGTCCTCTCTTCCCATTCAAGCATAACCAAATTAGCATATATGGGAGCACAAGCTGCTCCCATAGCTACTCCTTTGGTTTGCTTGAAGTACTCTGCCTCAAAGAAAATATAATTATGGTCAAGTACCAATGACATCATATCAGTAAGAAGGCATGTCGTGTCCCACTGTACATCTGCATATTTTCTTATACTGGTGGCGAAAGCCTGCAACCAATCTTCCTTCAGTATACAAAAGAATAGGTCTACGACATCAATAGATACAAATGTCAAATCTGAACTAGATAAATAAACCGGATAATTTTTCAAAAATTCCCATGAATCTTTAGCTATGTGTGAGATCTTACCATATATATGTTTCAAGTAAATGTCAATAACCTTACCAATCTGGAAGGTCTTAGGCCTACTCCCAGAAATAATCGGTCTAAAAGGGGGTTCTTCTATATTTTTGTGTATCTTAGGGATACCTACTATTGAGGCTCAAACAGGATAATCAGCTTTAATGAACTTATAAATATCGTCATTAATCCTATTATCAATTAAATATTCCTCAATGCACATATCAAATTTTCTATAGCCTATATTAATTTCATTAAGGGATAGTATGGAATAATTCCCAGAAGTATACAACAAGTTGTGTATCTTACATGAATACAATAGACTATCAAATATAACCGCACCCCTTCCCTTATCTGGTTTTATGATTCTAATATTTCTAGCATTTCTTAATTTCTGAAGCACCTTACGCTCTTCCACTGTTAAATTGGACCCGACATGATAACCAGCTATCTGCCTATGTAACTGATAAATCTGTCGAGTCACTATTTTATCAAACATAGAAATAGTGGGGTGCATAGGGAGTATAAACATGCTCTTCTTTTTAATACTGGGTACAGGAGTCTCAATAATATGTGAGGTACCAACAGTTATTTTATCTTTGAACAAAATAGCTAAATTTAATTTCCTAACATACCTTTTGATTTCACAAATACAATCCACTAAATTAAACTTTTTTGTGGGAATATATTTTATCCCCTTGTACAATAGTTCAAAATGTCCAATATTTAGTTTATAGTTGGTATAATTGTATATATTAAAATTCTTGTAAGTAAAGGTAACTCCTGCCTTTATGATACCTGCATCTGTATCTAAAACCTCGACTGTATCATCAGTGACTACCAAAAATGCATCATGACTAGACACTATCGTGGAAACCTGGGATAAGGGTGGGACTGTAAGTCTCTCCTGTATCCCCTTGTCCACCTTCTCTCCCTCCCTCTGTGTTCTGCATATAAAAAATCAGAATTATCACCCCTATCAAGACTTTGTTGTGTATGTAATTTACCAGTCCCAAAATTCTGCTCCCCCCTCGTGTGGTTAGAATATCTTTTAGAATTATTTTCCCACATATAGGCTTTACCCCTTTTGTATTGATCCAAATCCCTTTGTAATTTTTTCATCTTACGATCATAAACTTTGGATATATTATGTTCAGCATTAGAAAAATGCTTAGCGTATAAATTCTCCCATTGAGAGAAGAGTAAGTCATTCTTAATTGATGTATTTAACTCTTCCACTTCATGAATTAAGTGAACCAACCTTTCATCATTAAATTTCATTAATAAAGACATAAATTTGAAACCACATTGATCAAACAAACTATTAAATTCTAACATAACATTCTCAGTAACGTCCAGACCCATAGGAAATTAAAAAAATCTCAGTCCCATTGGGACTACCTTAGTTGCTATACATCTAGAAAGGTAAGCATTATCTAATTTAATGTTATTGATTTGAAACAGTTTCCTTCCCAAATCATAAATCAAATCTTTTAAAGTACCCTTATGCTTCTCCTTCGATATATGCAACCTACTCCCAACCGCTTCACTATGTGTGTTATCAAAAAAAAAAAATTTTGTCAATAAATGCTTTAAAAAGATCCATATTAGATGTCTTGTTTTTATTACAATTAATATTTCCTCCAATGTCAATATTGTCCATCATTACATTGTCCACAAGGTCATTGTCTTTATCAACACCTTTAACAGTAGTAGCATAAGTGTAGTGCGGTTTCATTCTCTTAGGCTTAGTGCCTATCCGACGAGCTTCGTCGTCACCTTCACCAAACGAAAAGTCAAATGTAAATTCAGGAGTACCTAATTTACTGCTACTATGTTGAGCTCCTGCAAGTGGAGCAGGCGGAATGTCCAATGACTTAAAATTCATGCTGTTTGTACTCACTGTGTTGGCAATAGTGGTACCTTTACAAGTACTCTGTCCATTAGGTATATTAGTAGTGTATGTCGACAAATTGAACAGTCTTATGTCCTCATCGCCGCTATTGTTGTTCCCTCGAGCTGCATAAGTAACACAATTCTTGCTATTACAGCTATGCACAGCCGCTGGAGAACAAAGGCAGTCATCCTGCCCATTAGGTCCTATACGAGTGTCTAAAAAAACACTACTAAAATGATTAAGTAGAGCAGTAAGCTTGGTTACCTCACCCCTCAATTCAGTTATTTCAGCTTTCACCGACTTAAGATCAAAATTCGCTGTGTAGTGAATTAGAAGAGAATTCCCGATCAGACTCCATGAGGCACAACAAAGAACACTACCTCAGCGAACAGTGCAACAACCAAAGAATCAGAAACAGAAACGAAAAACACTGAGCACAAAAATACACCTCTGTGTCTTGGAAATTCCACTCAATACAACACTTCCACAGTCCAAAGGATTCATCAAGAACAAATACCAATTCATGAATTAATTCAAGTAATATTGAAGAAAAAAGATTTATTACAACCAAAAACGCCGAAACTGGTTAAGCGCTTTCACTTGTTAAAAACAAGCTTCATCAGAACACCATAACTGAGTAATCAGTTCCTTAAATAACATTTTTGGCGCCAGTTCAGTTTAAAATAAACAACAAAATTTTAAAGAAATATGCACATGTTGTAATGTTAAACAGCATATTGCTCAGACACAGCTCCACGTGGTCCTAGTGAGTCTTCCTGGCTACAGAGAACTGAAAAAAAAGCGACTGCTTTCCTGATTAAGTATCCTGCTGTTTTTTATATTTGTTTTACCTTTTACTGCTTACCTAGAGCAAGCTTTAACTGTTTTCATAGTTATTTACTGCATTTTTTATTATCTGCACTTAAAAGTACATTTTAGTTGAAATTGGTCTAATTCAAGTCGAAAAGTGTTTGTTTGCTGTTTAATTTAATTGTTTGGCTGCTCACTAAAGTGTGCTAGCCTGTACTACTGACTTATTGCCTTTTCTGCATTTCTGTGTGTTTCTATTTAAAAACAAAAAAAAACAAATATTCCTTGTTTTCCTGCCTCTCCTAAACTAGTTAGACCAGTTTACAGGCCTTGCTGTATCCTGGGCTGTGTTGTATTTCCTGTGTTGTCCATTGCCTTACTTGGATAGAAGGAAGTTTCTTAGCTCACCAGTGGGAGTGGGGAGCCTTGAATAGCCTACCTGTCCTTGAGGGAAGTGACCTCAGCACAAGAAGCTGTAGTAATTGGTCATTTTGGACCATTTCTAGCTCTTTTGAAGTTCCCTGGTTAAAATCTGCCTCTGGCATTGTTGAAGCCATATTGCTCAGCCACAGCTGCGCATGGTCTTGTTGAGTCTTCCTGGGTACAGAGCACTGAAAAAGCGACTGCTTTCCTGATTAAGTATCCTGCTGTTTTTATATTTGTTTTACCTTCTACTGCTTACCTAGAGCAAGCATTAACTGTTTTCATAGTTATTTACTGCATTTTTATTATCTGCACTTAAAAGTACATTTTAGTCGAAATTAGTCTAATTCAAGTCGAAAAGTGTTTGTTTGCTGTTTAATTTAATTGTTTGGCTGCCCACTAAAGTGTGCTAGCCTGTACTACTGACTTATTGCCTTTTCTGCATTTCTGTGTGTTTCTATTTAAAAACAAAAAAACAAAAAATATTCCTTGTTTTCCTGCCTCTCCTAAACTAGTTAGACCAGTTTACAGGCCTTGCTGTATCCTGGGCTGTGTTGTATTTCCTGTGTTGTCCATTGCCTTACTTGGATAGAAGGAAGTTTCTTAGCTCACCAGTGGGAGTGGGGAGCCTTGAATAGCCTACCTGTCCTTGAGGGAAGTGACCTCAGCACAAGAAGCTGTAGTAATTGGTCATTTTGGACCATTTCTAGCTCTTTTAAGTTCCCTGGTTAAAATCTGCCTCTGGCACTTTTTTGAAGCCATATTGCTCAGACACAGCTCCACGTGGTCCTGTTGAGTCTTCCTGGCTACACAGAACTGAAAAAAAGCGACTGCTTTCCTGATTAAGTATCCTGCTGTTTTTTATATTTGTTTTACCTTCTACTGCTTACTTAGAGCAAGCTTTAACTGTTTTCATAGTTATTTACTGCATTTTTTATTATCTGCACTTAAAAGTACATTTTAGTCGAAATTAGTCTAATTCAAGTCGAAAAGTATTTGTTTGCTGTTTAATTTAATTGTTTGGCTGCCCACTAAAGTGTGCTAGCCTGTACTACTGACTTATTGCCTTTTCTGCATTTAGCGCGGAGTTGCCACTAGAGCACCATCGGGCAGCGCCAAACAAGGTTAAACTATTTCTGGCTCCGTAAAGTCTGCTCTTCATTTTTTCTCTTAGAACTGCTCTACTTGTAATCTAAACAGTCTATTCTCTATCTGTAAAGCTCAGCATTTGTTCTTAAAGCATTTTTTAGTCAGGTAAAGCACTTCTATATTATACAAAGTACTTCACTAGCTTAAAACCCCCTTGAGTACCCACTTCCCTATAGGTCCTTTCTGACTCAGTTACACAGCAAAATTTTTCATTTCTTCTAGCATGTCAAAGGGTCAGTTGCTAGCGCCCTCTCCTGCTCAGCTGGTGAATCTGGGAATATTGAGGCAATGTTACAATTGCCTCATGTACACAGACAACCCTCTCCTCCTCCCACAAAACACAAATACATGTGAGAGATGCAACTATATAGCCAAACTGGAGGCTGAGCTCTCTCAACTCAGGACTGGCAAAACCAGACAGGAGGAGAAGGTAACTACACACACCATAAACCCAGTCTCACATAGAACTATCACAACTACAAATCAAACACATAAATACACAAAGACATACTCGGAGGCACCGATCAAAAATCTACCAAAACAGCGTTGGCCTCCAAAGCAGACACCCAAACAACTGCCACCTCATGACATAACACAAGCAACACATAGATCACAAAGTCAGTGTGCAAATCAGTCACAGCACTTAAGGCCAAACACAATGCCAGACACACTTGTTATAGGTGACTCCATAGTCAGACACACTGACGTCCCACTCACCAGACTGAACAAGGAGAGGGTCACAGTAAGCTGCCTGTCGTGCGCTAGAATCCACCACATAACACAAACACTCAGGTCACTCCATAGCAAGTACAAGTATGACTCAGTCATTGTCCATGCCGATGTGAATGACCTGAGACGTACCTCCCTGGACTACATGAAAAGACACATAAAGGAGCTCTCAGATTATGTAGCCCAGGCTGGTATGACCTTGACCCTGAGCAGTATCCTACCTTCACCAAGAATGATGCCACAATACAGAGACAAAAGGATCAGTTTTAATAATTGGCTTAATTTCTGGTGTCATTCTAAGGGGATCCAATGTCTGTCTGCCTGGAATGACATGCTTGACAAGCCACGCTGCTTCGCAAGGGACGGCTTGCACCTGTCACCCCTGGGTTTTCGGATATTGGCAAAGGCTCTTGCCATCCCCATAGTGCCTTTTTTAGACAAGGCTCAAATTCTAAACCCACCGCCTTAGAAAACAATAATGGAAAAAAACTAAGGGTAATGCTGCTCAATGCCAGAAGTTTAAATCTCAAGATGCACGCCCTCGAAGCCCTCCTCAGTATGGAGAACATTGATGGCCGTGCTGTGACTGAAACCTGGTTCAAGGCTCCTGAGAGCACCCCGGCACTATCAGGTTTTACCTCATATCATGCGTTCCGGACCCAAAACCCAGACCGTACCACAAAAGGAGGGGGTGTATCCATATTCATCAAGGATACCCACACCTCCAGGCTGGTGGCAACTCATGAAGCATCAGAGACCATTCAGGTGCAATTAACCATAGGCAAAACTGCTCTACAGTTTGTAGCATGTTACAGGCCACCCTCTCAAACTCAGGAACCCCACACAGCCTTCCTGAAGACACTGGAGAGTATAAATGTCTCTCCAAACACCATCATATTGGGTGACTTCAACTACCCAAACATAGACTGGGAACATTACTCAAGCCCCAATACCCTAGCCCAAAGGTTCCTGGAGTTCATAAACTCAAATGCTATGGAACAACTTGTCACCATTCCCACAAGAGGTGAAAATATACTAGACCTGATCATCACAAACATGGGGACAAAATGCTCCACACCAGAAGTATATCCCTCATTCGTGAGATCAGACCATAAACTAATCTCACTGGAGATCCACATCCCGCCCCACCCCAACAAAAAGACCACAGTGAAGAACTTCTCAAAAGCCAACTTCACACTTCTTAAGACTGGTGTGGTATCCTTCAAGGCCCCTGAGCCATTGGAAACCACAACCCACGCTGCTGAATCCCTTACAAATGCTTTCACGAGCACCTCCAGGATTACATGGATCAAGCAATCCCAAATAAAATCAAGACCCTTTCCACCAAAGGCAAGCGCCCGATCTGGTGGACCCCAGCCATAAACAAACTTTACAACAAGAGGAGAAAGCTACTACAAGATAGAGCAAAATCCCTAAAAGGGAAGACATCTCTGATCAATACTAGTAAAAACTACGATCACTCATAAAATCATCCAAGGCCAACTTTGAGAGAAAAATCGCCAAGGACTCAAAAGACAATCATAAGGCCTTCTTTAGCTATGTTAGAAATCTGGGTGGAAACTCCCAGATATGCTCAGAATTAGTCCAAAATGATACAAAAATCACTGAACCCACAGACATTGCAAACATACTGGCAGACAGGTTCAGTGAAAATTTCTCCCTCCCTCCCCCAAAAGGAGAAATATCTATCCCAGCAGAGTGTAGCCTCCCAATCATCTTAAATGCCCAGGTGAGAGCTGCTCTCTCTAAAGCTAAAAACACAGCATCAATGGGACCGGATGGTGTCGCCGGCTGTGTGCTACACGAACTCAATGAGGAACTAAACCCACACATAAGGCTGCTGTTTAATCTTAGCCTTACCACAGGATACGCACCCAAAGAGTGGCGATGGCAACTGTGGTCCCACTCCACAAAGGCGGTGCTTCTACGGACCCTGGTAATTACTGCCCCATAAGCTTAACAAGCCTGGTCTGCAAAGCTATGGAGAGGATCATAATGGAACTCATAAATAAAGACATAGGGGACCTACAGACATTGGATCCTACCCAATTCGGCTTTGTCAAGGGCAGATCATGCCTCTTGAACTTGGTGGACTTTTTGAAACAGTCACCAAGGCCATTGATGAGGGTAAGGCAGTTCACACAGCCTACCTTGACCTTGCAAAAGCTTTCGACACAATACCCCACTCGGGTATCATAGAAAAGCTCACCAGCTTAAATGTAAACCCATATGTCACAAGATGGGTTGCAAACTGGCTCAAGGACAGAACCCACAGGGTTAGAGTTGCTGGTGCTATGTCAGACTCCAAGCCGGTCACAAGTGGTGTCCCACAGGGCTCAGTCCTGGGCCCCCTCTTGTTCGGCATCTACTTTTCAGAAGTACAGGCAAACATAGGAGGATTGTGGCTGACAAAGTTTGCAGATGACTGCAAACTGGGCGCCATAGCTGAAAATCCATCAGACACAGATATCCTTCAGAGAGGTCTCATAGAAATGGATAACTGGTGCCAGAGCCATGGCCTTAAGCTAAACGCCAAAAAATGTATAGTCATACCCTTTGGTAAAAACAAGGTAACCCCAAGTTACCACATAGGTGGCAATCCATTAAGCACAGAAGAGGCTATCAGGGACCTGGGGACCCAAGTTGACAGCAAACTTTCTTTTGACACTCACATTGCCAAAGTGGTTAGGAGGACCTTCTACATTGCCCACCTGATTATGAATGGATTCACATCCAGTTCAAGGGAGGTCATTGTTCCCCTGTACTCTTCACTTATCAGACCAATGATTGAGTACAATGCCCCATTCAGAATGTATCTTACTTGACACCTGCAGCAATTGGAAAGACCCCAAAAGTTCCTCACCAAAAGGATAAAGGGGCTCAAAAATATGCCATATGCTGCCCGACTGAAGAAACTCCAGCTCTATTCAGTCGCATACCGTCTGCTCAGAAGTGACCTGTGCCTGACATACAAGGCCATGTCCAACCCGGAATTAATGGACATGCTCCACCTCAAAAAATCCAAATCCACCAGAGCTACAAGAGCAAGAGACTTAAACCTCAACACGGATATAAATAGGACGTGCTGGAGGGACAGATTCATCACCCAGAGACTCCCTATGCTGTGGAACAGAATCCCAGTCCATGTGAGACAGAGCACCTCGCTGGCTCTGCTCAAGAGGAATCTTGACCAGTGGATGGGAGATCGTAGGTTTACCCTGGGGATCATCTCTGTATCACTGCTGGACAAAGGCACGGCAAACTAATGGGTATAGTATTCTTCAACCTAAGGGGTGGTGAAAGCCACACAACTCTGGCTAGGCTTATAAATGCCCTAGGGCAGATAGCCTAGTATGAACCTATGAACCTATGAACAATACTCATAAAATCATATAACATATATATAAATAAATAAATTCTGTTTTTCGTTTCTGTTCCTGCATATTGTGGACATGCTACAAGTTAGCAAGTTGACTGGGACAGCCCAGGGAATGTGTGGTCCATCGCTATTACCCTACAAACATAAATTTTCCTGCATTTCTATGGGAAGACAAGTGTTTTGGGGGAAAGGGGCATACCTCTCAACTGTACACATTTCCATAGACTGTCCAGATGTTTGCTTTACATTTTTGTTCCATTTAGCATAGGATTGTGCTTGCCTTGGAGAATACTGGCATATCATTAGAGACCAAAGGTTAGACAGTTATGACAGACATTTGAGTTTCAGACTTCTTACCCTTCAGAGACTTAAGGCAACTGCAAGACCTGCTGTGATATCACTGTGTAAGTTTGTAAGTGGACTATTTCATCATTATCCCTATTTGTGGGAGTACTAGTGATGTATAACATGCTGTCCCTGAATTTCACTTAAAAATTTAAGAAATCTGTGGACAAACTCCACAATATGTATTACATGTCAGAAATCATTATTTTGCAAGAAAAATAAAAAGGACTAAGGAATATACACCCTTTCATTACCAGTGGGAAGTCTCTTATGATGTATTAAATACAGTGCAAATTAAAATACAGAACTTTAGATGGTGTCTCCTAAAGTGAATCCTCTGTATGTATACTATTATTTGTTATAACTATTATGTACCCTCTAATAAGAGCACTTTTATGAGTAATGTACATTTTTTACTTGTTTTCTCCAGTCTTACCCTCTTTTTCTACAACATTTTAAATACCATATCCTTCATTTTTATCCTTAGACCCCCCAACACAAATAGCTTTTTGTCATCTTATTTCCTTTTACTTGGTACCTCAAAACATAAAAAGAAAATAAATGGAGTGTTGTAACAACGTGGTTTAAACCACTCTTTCATAGTCTGGCTGCACAGGAATTTGAATATTAAGCAGGAAATTGATTCACTATGATTTTTCTTTTATTATTCTTGGCCCCACTAAGAAAAATTATTATCTAATTTCTATTAGACTTTTAGCTCCCTTTGAAATATTCGGGAATGATTGAGGGCCATGGCTATAGAGTGTAAAAAGTAATGTGGCATGAACTTATCAAGGCTTTGCTTGTTAAAAATATTAAAGTAGTCTAAGCCGATAAGTCTTAGTAATATACTGGCATGACTTGGTTTAAATTTAGAAACCTGGTAACATTATATATATGCTGTGTTCATGTGACTGGATGAGCCTATAATATTAACTACAATTCTTTGAAAACAGTTACGAGTTCTTATTTTCATAACATTTTGTCTTAATAATTTATTTTTGTGGTTGTTTTGTAGGATACACTGACCATTGCTGTTCTGGCTCAGGTGGAGGATTGCGTGCTATTATAAGTATGTTAGGTACCATGCAAGCATGTCAACCCCTTTGGGGAGAGTGACATCACCACATATTATCACAGTAATAACAAGAGCCTACTCACATAATCAGTTGTGAGGGATCTGTGCACACAGGTCAATAGCAACATGACATTTTACCACCATGTTGCTTCCTTTGTATGATAAACCTTCTACATAGCCCACCTCATACATAAGGGTATGTCATCCAGGGACATTACTGTATTCCCCCCAATAAGGCCCATTATTGTGTAAACTGCTCTGCTCATCATTTACCTCACACAGCACATGCAGCAGCTGAGGACATCACAGAGGTTCCCCACCAAGGTACCGGGGCCTCAAACACCTACCATACACAGATAGGCTATGAGCTCAACCCTCTTCCCAGTTTCATACATACTCCTCAGAGGTGACCTCTGTATGGCATGCAAGGCGATCACGGACTCCACGTTGGTGGGACTGCTGCACAAGTGCAACTCAAACTCCACTCTATTAACACACACATGTGCCCTCAATCTGATGTGTGACATCAACTGGGCTTTTTGCCGGCTCAGACGTGTGTCCCATATAGTCACCCTGCTGTGGAATGTTCACCCTGTCCACATCAGGTACGGTAGCTATTTACACCTTTGCAGGCAGAACCTGGATAACTGGATGGTTAACTGCACATACACCCTCGGGATACCACCTGCATCCCTATTGGACTGGGGGCTTCAGATGCTGTCTTGCATACACATGGGCTAACATCTGGCTTAGGCATATGGGGGCTCAAGGCCCATAGCCTAGTAATCTCATATAGTTCTTGGTATACCAGCTATGACCTGTGTGCTGTGACAGACTGTGTGCTCCTCCAAGTACTACTGCCTCTAACCTGCTGTCCTGCTGCAGGGAGTCACCAAGTATGCTAGCCTTAGCTGTCAGCAATGAGATACAGGTGTGGAGTACACAGTGATCTAGCCAGAGTATGTTAGGAACAGTCAATAACACCTGGACAATCTTTGAACTAACCCCGTATGACATTCACAGACTGAGAAGGGCTCACTGACAGTACACGATGGGATATGCCAGCTGCATCCACCAGTAGTTACTGTCATATTGTACAACAGATAATCCAGTAGCATTCGTACGTGAGCTGACCATTGGTGCGGGACTCAGGGGCCAGAGCTGTGATCTATGCCACTGCAGACAGAGCCAGAAGGGAAGACTGTAGGTGCAGGACAGCAGACCAACAGAAACATGTCATTCCAAGATATGTGGTTGAGACCTACTGTTGAAGTTCCTGTTTCCCATAACTGCATCCCCCCATATGAATTCTATAACATGGTTAATTCTATGACATACCTGGTATAGTGCTGTACTCCTTTGTGCACAGAAATCCAGTGGTAGTTTTTCTTGGAAATCACATTCTGTCTTCATAAAGAAAGTCAAAGATCTCTTTACCATAGACAGCAACTTGCCTTTTGTAGGTAATGCTCATGAACAGGTGATTGCCTGTGCACCAATCTGTGTGTCACACTTTCTAATAGAATCCAGAACAGCTGGGTTGCATTTTCATTAGCCAATGGCATGACAACACAGTGCTATAATAAAGGCCTTCATGTAGGCCTTCGCCCTTTTGCTGGCCTGTGAGGAGGACATTATCGAGGTGTGGGAGCTACAACATCACTGAAGGTAGGCAAAAATACTGTTCACTGTTTGGATTGATGTGGTATGTCCACAGTTTCTCATGCTATGTTTGGTCATTGTTAACAGACTTTCTGAATCTGTGGCAGTTTACAGTTTAACCATGTGTGTTGGGGTCAGTAAGAAGACTGGTAGATGCGAGTGTCATATATCATTTTTAAATGAATGTGCACACCGCTGCAGTTGATGCTGGTCTATCAGCTGTGGATGTTTGTAGGAGGAGACTGTGACACATGTCCCTGTCACCTGAACATCCCCTCCGACCCTTCATGTATGGGTGTCATGCGGATGCCCTGTTCTAGGTGTTTGGGAGGTATGGTAGTTGTTTAGCAGGTAGCTGAACATACAGCTGCATGTGTAGCAGGCCTCAGCTGCTGTATTCTGGCCAGGAGTTAAACTGGGGATTGTGAAGACATTGGGGGACAGCAAGCTGCATATGTCAGTGAAGGAGCAGTGTCAGCTCTTATGTCAAAGCATGGCCAGGGTGAGGGTACCCATAACAGTCCAGGTGAAGCATGTGCATCTGGTACATATGTTAATTAATAGTGCCATCCAGAGAGTGGTAGGACACATTTAGGTCATGTATTCATATTTGTGACATGCGTCTGACCCTTCAGGCCTTTGACGTGCTACTGTGGGTGGCAGTGACTGTGGTAGCAGCAACCAATTCTGCTGGACATTGCAGGGCTACGTTGTTTCTATGTTGTATTGACAATCATGTAGTTGCCATGCAACAGACTGGACTGTAGGCCAGAACTGTGGGTGTCCAGGTGTCAGACATGCTAGAAATGTAACAGATAGAGCTACTGAGTTATTATTATGGAAGGTGTAGTTGCAAGACATATGTACATGCATACAGTGTGTTACACAGGATTGGCATGGACATGTGTGTTTGGATGGGTATGATGTGTGACACTGACCTGTCTGTCATGCTTTTGTAACCCCAATCTGCACTGACTTGCCAGTACATCAGCACACAGAATAGGTTTTAGGACAACCATGCCATAAGTAAATGGCACAACTGTGGACATTCTGCAACAGTCTCTGCAGTTGTCAATGTACCTGATATCATAGGCCTCCTGCACATCCATCAACATGTATTTGGCTGTGCACTGTTTTAGCGTTTGCATCACAGGCCCAAGTAAGCTGTCATTTATCCCATTATATGTAGAAATAGTGTATTACTGGCAATTGGGATATGTTTTTAAAAATGCAAGTTGCTTCCCAAAGGCTGAGTTAGTCTAGTGTGCTAATGCACTATGTTCTATTTGACATAGTACTGGGTTCAATAATTGGCAGTGGTGAATATTTTTGCTGATGTGACATCACTGTAATGCTTGCTATATTTATAGAAACAGCCATAAATTTCCAGAGGTGAGTTGGCCTAGTGGCCTAATGCACTGTGTTGTAGCACAGAGGGCCCTAGGTTCAATACTTGGCAGGGTTGTTTTTTTTTTTTTTTTGCTGATGTGGTATCACTGTAATGCTTGATATATTTATAGAAACACCAGTTATTATCCACAGCTGAGTGGGTCCAGTGGATGAATGCTCCATGCTATCTTACAAAGGGTCCTGGATTCAATAGTTGGTAGGGATGAATATTTTGCTGATGTGACATCACTGTAATGCATAATATATTTACAGAAACACCAGTTATTCCCCAGAGCTGAGTTGGCCTAGTAGTTTAATACACTATGCTGTAGTTTAGAGGGTCCTGCATTTGAGACTTGGTAGGGTGGGCTATTTTATTGATGTGCATATCAGTGTCAGAATCAGATAAGGTGATTAAACTAGTTTAAGCAGGTTTGCGAGATGTGCCATGGTGCCATGCGGTGTTTAGTCCCATTTTTACCACGCTATTTCCAAAAAAAAGAAAAGAAAAAAAAAGGTGATAGGAAAGTGGTGAAATGGGGACAAGAAGGGGGAAAAACAATATGAAAGGCAGGTAGGGATGTTCAGGATGGGTGTAGAAAAGGACTATGACTCTCAATTTCTTGCATAGCAACAGCTGTGCATGTTCTGGACAATTTGAAATTTGGAGCTTCACATCCCACTTAGAGGGGTATGGGTGACATAACTTTGTTGATTAATTGCTGGGATGTTTGATTGCTGGCAGTGTATGTGGGGACAACATGGAGAGCTATGTATGGTGAGCTATTTGTTTAGTGGGACAGAAGCCCTTTTTTTAAGGAAAGAGTAGGATGTTAGTGAAGGGTTGTAGGTATGTTTGGGGAGGTAAGTCGGGTAGGAGAGGTTGTATTTGCAGACAGACAAGACAGACAAGACATTGGAAAGGTGCAGTGTATAACACATGAGGGAGGTAAACATTATGGATAGGGAAGGTGTTTGGGAATCAGAGGACCAAGTGCCCCTAGATGGAAACAGTGGGATTGATCTCCCCACCCATGGGCATTCACCATTGCCACTTCATGGCCCTGAAGGTGGCTGTGCTGGGGACTGGGTGCTGGGCCAGCCTTCCCCTCCAGGTGCGCCAGTCTGCCCTCGATCTGGTGCAGTCTGTTATCCAACTCGCACTGGATAACCCTGCACATCATCTATGAGAACTGATTTTGGGTGACAACATCCTCTCCACACCCACACTTGTGGGGGGTGGGCCCCATCCCCTAGGGCCATTCCACCTGAGGGTGGTACAGGACCAACAGAGGGGGCAGCTCCAGGTTGTGTGCCACACCTGCTGGGACCCTGAGCCACAACCAGATGAGATGGGATAGGCAGATCCACTGGAACCCACCTACCCAAGTGTGCTATGGTGTTGAAGTTTATCAAGGTGTATTTGTTTGCCATGAACAGAACATTTCAATGTTAGTTATAACAGCATGCATGGGTGTTCCGATTAACCCAGAACAATAGAATTGCATAGCATACAGAACACAGGCATAAATGTAATAACAGTCATTACTGTAGCAACACGGTATGTTAGTATGCAACCATTATAATATATAACCAATAATATAACACAAGGCCCACCATTAGGTTTTGACAACAACACATGTGAAAATGGAACCATAACCGTAGTATAAGAATAATAATTTGTGATGCAGATAAAGGGTGGGAGGAGACAAAGTCATTACATTACCAACTGTATAGGCTATATTTTTCACAACAGTACTGCTCAATATACTACAGGTCTGCCCTTACTTTATGCCTACAAGTGCCTTATAGCTTCTGTAGCACATACATACCTCTCGACCTCCGATGGGATAGTATTCACCAAGCTGTAACACCTACAGGTACAAAACTACAGGGGTCTATTACATGTCAGGGGAACATATATGACTACCAAGGTGTACTCTGCACTGATGTTGTGTGAGTGTGCTACTGGCATACTTCACCTGGGTTTATATCTGTGTGGAAAGTTTTGGGCAGCAGTGATCACTATCTGTGACAGCGTGACACTTGAGAGACATGTATTGTGTACGGTACAGAGAGTTTACACTTATTCTGCCATCACTGGCAGGCATGGGGTTAGACTAGCAGCAGACATTCACAGATGCACTAGGTATACAGCTGTACCAACAATACATCATTTAATTTGTCTTATTAACTTGGAATAGTGCTATACTTCATGTTGTTTTATGTAATGGAGTGTTATCACCTTGCTGAGAAATGCTGTTTACACACTACTACATCTGGACACAGACAGTATACCCTTCATGCAGCTACTACAGACATTCATTTGCCTGTAAGTCCTGTGGGGAGAAAATCTGTTAACAATACATAAGTGTTTCTATAAATAGTTAGTACATCTTGTCTGTTACTATAAATATATATTGGTACTTGTCCCTGGATTCAAACCCAGGTCTGTGTGTGGTAAAATTAACAACACATACATTGCTTATTTCACTGAGCTACTGGGCCACTGTTTTGTGCTGATTGATTGACATGTACCTAAAGCTAACCTGGCGACAAAATGTGAACTGGTAATATCGGTAGAGTGTCACACAGGACTGCAGTGACAGTTGAACATGCATGAGATTCATGCATAACAGAGATAGTAGGTGAACTGTGTATTAATACTTGGAATGCAGGTATACACAATTAACCCCTCATGGATGGGAATATGTGTGATCTGTACAGACAATATTGGGGTGCTAAGTTGCCTACCTGACCCATATACATTTGCAGAAGGTATATTTGCAGTCTATAGCTATTACAGTTTCATACTTGCCTGCATCAGAGTACCTATGTTCAGGGATACATATTGCTGAAATGCAAAGGTTAACACAAGACAATCCTGGAAGAAACACACTATAATACCTTAGACAGTACTACTCTAGGTTCAGATCTTAGTGCAGAACAAATATCATATTGCATATATCTTGTAGTACAGCTCCACATCTACACTTTAGCATGGCAGTTATTTATTGGCCAACCTTCATTCACTTTGTGGTGTTATACCCATGTTTACATCACAAACCTGTAATATTTGATTTCTTGAACAACAGCCCAGAATATATGCAACAACTGGCAGAACACAGATTTATTGCGGATGACATGACACAGTGATTGGTATACAGCTGACAATCTTTATTGTTCTATAATTTAAATAATGCAGGCATTGAAAGACATCTGTTATCACACAATCTATGCAGTACTACCTTTATTTCTTCAGAATTATGATTGCAGTTTTACTGTATTTTCTGTAGATTAGGAATGCAGTTAATTTATTCTCTTCACATTTTCAGTGCCAGTGTACTTCCAAGTAGGTAGGCATCTGTAATGCATGTAATCCTCTAAATACTATCTTGAGCTTAAGATATGCATTAGAACTTCATCATTGCAGCTGTAGTTTCTTATATCTTATTAGCTTGTTTTCAAGTTCATACTTGTACACAGCATACCTGTTACATCAGCCATTGTTTCAGTGCTTCATTTTGAATCAGGGGAGAAAATTCAAGCAAATCTAATAGTGGATTCCCATTTACAAGTAGAATATTGTCCGTCCTTTTATCAGTATTCAGAAATAAGGGGAATGTGTAACCAAGATTAAGTATTTCAACTTCAGTCATAGTCTGATGTAAATGATAGTGAAAACAGATTTGTGGTTTCAATAATGGATATTTATTAAAGATATTTTATCAAATGGAGCTTTGAGCTTACTTTGGCTTTATTGTAACCGCTTGTGTGGAGCTCTCAGCATATCCTGTATTGCTTTTTTTTTTGTTTGGTTTTCCTGTGTGAAGTAGCATATGGTTCAGATCCTGCCAATGCACTACAGTCTTAAACTCCAGTATCGGTCATTGTTATTAGTTATAAGCAAAGATGAGCACCTTCTTTGAGGGCATTGCCAGAAGTGTTTTTTAACCTATATGTCTTAAAGGTTCTTGGTATTCAATTTTTCATTTATTTATTTTGGTGACCTGCAGAGTTTCTGAGAGAAATGAAGCATTATGATAGAGTTGATGAGACAGTGCTTTATCAATTTCCATCTTTTCAAACTGATCTTGTTATACAGATTTCTTTTTGATCACTCAAATTATAAGTATGAGGAGCATGACTGCAACAAAGACCAATCCTAGTTGCGAGACCAGGGATTAACTTGTTAATTAATCAGGCATTGATTGTCAAGCTCTTTATATCACTATCAAAAAAAGTCCTCAATAAAGCACAGCAAATACAAACATTTAGTGAACTTTTTCATCCTCAAATGACAAAGGACCTCATTAGAATACCCAGCCAACAGCCACCCATTATTTTATATATTCACAAAACAATTATCAATAATAACCAATTATTCAATCAAATAATTAAATTACATAATTAATTTAAATTAAAAATAATTTTCACTTTCTAATTTCCATATACAAACAGAGATAAAAATCATTCAGTAATCATTTGTTCAACTTAAGATTTAATATAGCAATAACCCACAGTTAGGTGTGGGTAAGGCTGGATTTATGAATGGTTAGTATGGTTTGGTCATGAGGGTGAAGCCCAAATGACCAAACAAAGCCAACCATTGGTAAATCAGCATAACCCACACCCAGCCATGAGTTATTGCTATTATACAATGAAATTATGTAAGAAAAAAGTTACTTACTTTTCTTAAATAATGTCCCTGTATAATAGCAACATGGCATTCTTCTGCTTTGTTTACATATCCAAGGGCGTTCTTGCCACACTGCACATGCATATGGGACTTTCATTCCCACACTTATGCAGTATATCAGTGCTTTGAAAAGCAAGCAATGGAGAAAGGAAAATCTCTGTTGCTCCTTTTTTTTCTTAATAAAGGTTGAAATTCAGACACTTTAGAGGTATGAGAGAGACAGTATGGAGAAAATGTAAGGAAAAGCAGGTACATTTCTTTAGTTTTGAATAACATACCTGATTTTCCTAGTATTTTCTATATATTATCTCTCTCATAACACCAGACTGTCAAGATTTCAAATTTTATTTATTTATTTATTTTTAACTTCCAGAAAACATAAGAAGTTATAGGGCAGGATTCACGAAGCCTCCGTGCAAGAGTTATAACTCATACACAGAGGCTGCAGTTAAACGGAGTGATGTCAGCATGCTCTGCATATTCATGAGAGCATGCTGAATCACACTTAAGGCCAACACGGTCCGTGTAAGACAGTAGGGGGTGTGTCCGTAGGCCGAGCCCTGTAAGCGGACACGCCCCCAGAAGAGGAAAAGTTCCCAAAGTAAACACCCATGACAGAGTCCATGGAAATGTGAATAAACAGAACACAACACATGCCCCCACAGACTATGAACAGAAAACATATAAATAAACACGTTATATATATATTTTTTAAATTGTAAAAATGTTTAACCGTGAGTGCGCTTGTTTGCGCGGGCGTGCCCGTAGTGCAGCTACAGTTAGCAGTCAGTGTGAAAGCATATAAGAACTAAATATGAAAAATAAGCCAGGAAGCAATAGCGTAGCAGTAGAGATGTTGGCTGAAGAGCAGGCATTCATGGTTCGAGCCCCCACAACACCATTTTTTTTTTATTAGCAAAATAAGCAGGAAACAAGTCCCTGACAAATATGTACACATAAAACCATAATTTATGTAAAATGTAATGAAATAGCCCATTTATATTGAAGAAATGTGAGGTAACAAAAGAATAAAAAATGCCAGATGTGCCCATAGCTGAGCTACAGTTTAACAGGGTGAGTGCATCTGCCCGTAGATGAGCAGTGGTTTAACTGGTGCAAAATCAGTGCCCGAAGCTGAGCAGTGGTTTAACACGCTAAATCTATGTGCCCCTAACTGAGCTGAGCATAATATGCATGCCGATAGCCAAATGAGGCTTAAACCAGCGTGCCCCGTTTGCACGGAGCTGCGCATCATGCAAACAAGCTAACCGACGGGCAATGTTGAGCAAGCCATATCAAAACTGCCTTTACACAGACACACCCCTCAGCATGTATAGACAGTCATGAAAAATAAAAAGCAGTGGCCAGGTTCGAACCCAGGATAATACACACCATAGCCAAGGTACAGAACCACTAAGCCATGACAGCAGTACCTTTAAATGCAATAATAGCTAATATATAGGAATGAATACAAACTGGAGCATGGCAATGCAGGTTTACTGAAGTTGATACAATTCAAAAATGGCCAATCACAGATATGTGTGGGAAAAATGGACTATATAAGCCCCATAGGTGGGAATACACAGCATAAATGATTGTAGAACTGACCTGCAGGCAGAATGACAGGAGTAGGAGAGGGTAGTTGCTTTCGAGCACAGAGGTGGGGTGTTGAGGAGTCCAGGTACATGGTCTGGCTCCTAGTCCATAATCATTAGGCCCAACTCATGCAGGGCCAGGTCCTCTGGGGAGCATACAGGGTCGAGGCGTGGGACCGGTTGGCTCATGATCTCACCAGCGCCACAGGGATTCCAAGGACTGGTGAGCAGGTCCGTCACCACCATGCGGACCTGAAGAGACGCAAGCAGGACCAACTAAACCTTTGGATCCAGGAGGCCCGGCAAACACCCAACGCCCCACTACTGAGTAAGTAACATTTAATTATGTATGTAAGAAATTAAACTAGCTGATATTATGGAGATGTGTATTCCAATATTACTTCATTTATATTGCAGCTGCAGGTGTCCGTTCTGCGAACCGCAGAGCCTATGGCGATAGGCTGGTGCGGTTGCGCCACCAGGCAGGTCAGTAATCCACTACCAGTAACTGTAAAGAAATATAAAAGTATGACAGTCAGCAAAAGAGTGCAGTGTAGTCAGTAAGGAATAAAATGTGCAAGTAATAGTGTGAAAGTGTCTGCAAGTATTGCTTGATTACAAAAGTGTGTTTCAGCCTGTAAGTTAAACCAAAAAATGAAACTGTCTGACATATATTCTGAAATAAAAATGCACTACCTGTAAGAAAATAGTACACAACCTGCAGCAGGCTGAAAAGTATAACTGCAGAAGATGATACAATCACATGTGTGAAATATATCCCTGTGGAAATACTGAAACATGACAGAAGTGAGACTGCTGGAAAGGATTGCAATAACTACAGGTAAAACATGTCAATAAAGCCTAGAAGTAAGTACCATTCTGAATAGTAAAATGAAAGCAAGTGAGAGAGTGTGAGAAAGTGTCATGAATCCAGCAATACAGCAGTAATAACCCCTGAATAAAGTATACTGCAGTCAAGACAGAATGAAATGCATGTGAGCGAAATCTGTTCAAAGTGTTGCTGCATCTGGAATGTGTATCCCAAAATCTGGATATGTTGCTCTCAGTCTGCAATATGCAGATAGGATGATTGTCTGATATACCAAACATCCACACTTGTCTACAGCTATATAAAGCAAATGTAGCAGGATGATGTAGCTGAGCAAAGCTAGATATGAATGTGTATGAAGAACAATAAAA
This sequence comes from Protopterus annectens, assembly GCF_019279795.1. NCBI lineage: Eukaryota > Metazoa > Chordata > Ceratodontiformes > Protopteridae > Protopterus > Protopterus annectens. The sequence continues at coordinate 1,691,147,715 of NC_056728.1, forward strand.
TGTATATTGATGTTGCAGTAACAGTCCTATCATCAAGTTGAAATAGTTATCATATAGGAAACTGTAGTTAGAACAGTAGTGTGTATATAACTGTAGCTATTAGAAATGTACAGCATATGTATTGTTATTCGAAGGTGTTAATATTACTTTCTTTACCCCACCCTATAACCACATATAACCCATTCCACGTGAAAATGGTATGTGCAATCACAATTAACACCCCTGGACATTTGTCCTGTTGGGTCATATATATTTGCATGTCCATTGATGCATCTGCCCTGTTCATACATCCACACCTGATGGCCTGCTGCCATCAATTAACCCTGCATGTTGTTGGACTGTGTATTTCTGTTCAAATTATGCATGTGTTATGCATGCTGCTCAATGGTGTGAATATCTGGGTGTTTGGTTAATGGGAATACTAATTCATGCTGTTACAACTAATTGTGAATGGTATTATATGTCACTAACCCAAACTGTCATGACATAATGCAAAACATAGGACGACAGGGAAGGCGGGTTCCAGCGGACCCACCTCTCCCACCTCAGCTGGCGAGTGCACCTGGCACTAGTGCCGAGTCCGGACCCTCCTCCAGTGGCCCTGTGCCACCTGTGGGTGGAAGCGCTGCAGGGGATGGGGCTCACCCCCCTCTGCAAGTGTGGCCGGAGGAGAACCACCACTCACCCTCCGTAGCATCCGGACTATGGTGCGTAGGGAGATTCGGGACTCTGTTCTCGAGCCCCTACGCCAGCTCGAGGCATGGGTGGCGCAACTAACGGGCATGCCTGTTGCCCGGCCTACACAGCCCCCAGCACAGCCCCATCCTGGGCAGTGAAGGAACAGTGGCAACTGCCTATGGGTGGGGATATCAGTTCCACTGTTGCCATCTGTGGGCTCATGGGCTCTGGATATCCAAACCACCATCCCCGTCAATTGTGTAACCCCCGCACACGTGTCATACACCGCCCCTGTATGCGTCTTGTTTGTCTTGTCTGTTTACCTACCCAACCTACCTCCCCAGCTGTACCGAATTCCTTCACCTGACATACCACTCTCACCTGAAAACAAAAAAAGGGCACTCTGTACCCACAAAAAAATTATGCCCCATACATAGCTGCCCATTCTGCACACGTCTGCTGGACATGAAACCTATCAATTATAACTGGCTGTACAAGTATTATTGTTGTCCTGACACCTCTCTCAGGGGTGGAAGGTTTCAAATGTCACACCAAATTACATACATATGCACAGCTGTTGCTGATGAAGAAATGGGCAGCTGTGTGCCTTACCTACATCCCTCCTGCACATCCCAAGCTTGTTTCCCTACTGTCTTACCCTCTTTGTGACCCCTTTTCACCACTTTCCTGTCTCCCCATTTTCTTTTCTTTCAAAGAAAATAGCGCGGGTGTGCGCCAGAGTAAGCACCGTTAAGTGGTTGTAAGCAGGTGTGACCGTGTGTGCGCAGAGCTAAACGCCAGTGCGCATGCGTGAGCTCAGCGCAAACCAGCGCTAACCTGCTTACAACTGCTTAAAAGTGCCTTAGCCACTTTGATTGAAAGGTCCTGTACTCAGTTCAAAAGCAAAATAAAATCCCACTGTCAGTCCCGAACCCAGGACTTTGGAAACACTAGTCTGTACCACTAAGCCACAACTCTTATACAAAAACATTGTGCTAAAATAAATATAACATGTAATAGTAGGGATGAATGTAAAGGGAATATAGGATGTGTAGTACACAAAGCATGTCATTTAAAATTACTGTCAAGACTACTGGATTTCCATAATAGTAGTGTGTGAACAGAAACAGCCATGCTAGTTGGTAGCGTGTAGATAATAAGGTCAGTTAAAGTACATATATAAATGTATGTATATGTACATATATATATATATATATATATATATATATATATATATATATATATATATAAATATATATCTATATATAGTTGTAGGAGTCATTGTGCATACACACTTGCTACAGGGAACATGAGAGAGGAATGGAGAAATGTGAATATACAACACAGCCTGAATCATGAGAGAGATACTAACCTTTACACTCACAGAACACTGTCCACAGCATACCAGCATGGTCCCTGCCCTCACAATCTGAAAAGGCAACGCCTATCCCACATACCCTTTTATAGCACTGACCTGAAATCACAGTGAGAACTGCAATCAGTACACAACTGGCTGTATGCAATTAGCAAATGCTGGCTTACAACTGGTGCAGAGGCCATCACATGGACCTATGCAGATACCTACAAAAGCATCCAGTGCTAACACTCCCCACATGCAATACATAGGTTCATAGGTTCATAGGTTCATACTAGGCTATCTGCCCTAGGGCATTTATAAGCCTAGCCAGAGTGTGTGTGGCTTTCACCACCCCTTAGGATGAGAATACTATACCCATTAGTTTGCTGTGCCTCTGTCCAGCAATGACACATAGATGATTCCCGGGGTAAACCTACGATCTCCCATCCACTCGTCAAGATTTCTCTTGAACAGAGTCAGTGAGGGGCTCTGCCTCACATGGACTAGGATTCTGTTCCATAGTGTAGGGAGTCTCTGGGTGATGAATCTGTCCCTCCAGCACATCCTATTTATATCCGTGTTGAGGTTTGAGTCTCTTGCTCTCGTGGCTCTGGTGGATTTGGATTTTTTGAGGTGGAGCATGTCCATTAATTGGACATGGCCTTGTATGTCAGGCACAGATCACCTCTGAGCAGACGGTATGCGACTGAATAGAGCTGGAGTTTCTTCAGTCAGGCATCGTATGACATATGTTTGAGCCCCTTTATCCTTTTGGTGAGGAACTTTTGGGGTCTTTCCAACTGCTGCAGGTGTCGGGTAAGGTACATTCCAAATGTGGCATTGTACTCAATCATTGGTCTGATAAGTGAAGAGTACAGGGGTACAATGACCTCTCCTGATCTGGATGTGAATCCCTTCATGATCAGGTGGGCAATGTAGAAGGTCTTCCTAACCACTTTGGCAATGTGAGTGTCAAAAGAGAGGTTACTGTCAACTTGGGTCCCCAGGTCCCTGATAACTTCTTCCGTGTTTAATGGATTACCACCTATGTGGTAATTAGGGGTTACCTTGTTTTTCCCAAAGGGTATGACTATACATTTTTTGGCATTTTGCTTAAGGCCATGGCTCTGGCACCAGTTACCCATTTCTATGAGACCTCTCTGGAGGATGTCTGTGTCTGATGCAGTGTCAATTATGGTGCCCAGTTTGCAGACATCTGCAAATTTTGTCAGCCACAATCCCCCTATGTTTGCCTGCACTTCAGAAAAATAAATGCCGAACAAGAGGGGGGCCCAGGATTGAGCCCTGTGGGACACCGCTCGTGACCAGCTTAGAGTCTGACATGGCACCAGCAACTCTAACCCTGTGTGTTTTGTCCTTGAGCCAGTTTGCAACCCATCTTGTGACATATGGGTTTACATCTAAGCTGGTGAGCTTTTCTATGATGCCCGAGTGGGGTATTGTGTCGAACGCTTTTGCTAGGTCAAGGTAGGCTGTGTGAACTGCCTTACCCTCATCAATGGCCTTAGTGACTGTTTTGAAAAAGTCGACCAAGTTCAAGAGGCAGGATCTGCCCTTGATAAAGCCAAATTGGGTAGGATCCAGTGTCTGTAGGTCCCCAATGTCTTTATTTATGAGTTCCATTATGATCCTCTCCATAGCTTTGCAGACAAGGCTCGTCAAGCTTATGGGGCGGTAATTTCCAGGGTCCATAGAAGCACCGCCTTTGTGGAGTGGGACCACAGTTGCTGTACGCCATTCTATGGGTACATATCCTGTAGTAAGGCTAAGATTAAACAGCAACCTTATGTGTGGGTTTAGTTCCTCATTGAGTTCATGTAGCACACAGCTGGGGACACCGTCCGGTCCCATTGATGCTGTGTTTTTTGCTTTAGAGAGAGCAGTTCTCACCTGAGCATCTGAGATGTTTGGGAGGCTAGACTCTGGTGGGATAGATATTTCTCCTTTTGGGGGGGGAGGGAGGGGAGAAATTTGCACTGAACCTGTCTGCCAGTATGTTGGCAATGTCTGTGGGTTCAGTGATTTTTTTATCATTTTGGACTAATTCTGAGCATGTCTGGGAGTTTCCACCCAGGTTTCTAACATAGCTAAAGAAGGCCTTATGATTGTCTTTTGTGTCATTAGCGATTTTTCTCTCAAAGTTGGCCTTGGATGATTTTATGAGTGATCGTAGTTTTTGCTAGTATTGATCAGAGATGCCTTCCCTTTTAGGGATTTTGCTCTGTCATGTAGTAGCTTTCTCCTCTTGTTGTAGAGTTTGTTTATAGCTGAGGTCCACCAGACCGGGTGCCTGCCTTTGGTGGAAAGGGTCTTGATTTTATTAGGGATTGCTTGATCCATACATTCCTGGAGGTGCTCGTAGAAGGCATTTGTAAGGGTTTCAGCAGCGTGGGTTGTGGTTTCCACTGGCTCAGGGGCCTTGAAGGATACCACTCCAGTCTTAAGAAGTGTGAAGTTTGCTTTTGAGAAATTCTTCACTGTGGTCTTTTTTGCTGGGGGTGGGGGCGGGATGTGGATCTCCAATGAGATTAATTTATGGTCTGATCTCACCAATGAGGGATATACTTCCGGTGTGGAGCATTTTGTCCCCATGTTTGTGATCATCAGGTCTAGTATATTTTCTCCTCTTGTGGGAATGGTGACTAGTTGTTCCATAGCATTTGAGTTTATGAACTCCAGGAACCTTTGGGCTAGGGTGTTGGGGCTTGAGTAATGTTCCCAGTCTATGTTTGGGTAGTTGAAGTCACCCAATATGATGGTGTTTGGAGAGACATTCATACTCTCCAGTGTCTTCAGGAAGGCTGTGTGGGTTTCCTGAGTTTGAGAAGGTGGTCTGTAGCATGCTACAAACTGTAGGGCAGTTTTACCTATGGTTAATTGCACCTGGATGGTCTCCGATGCTTCGTGCGTTGCCACTAACCTGGAGGTGTGGGTATCCTTTATGAATATGGATACTCCCCCTCCTTTTGTGGTTTGGTCTGGATTTGGGGGCCGGAACGCATGATATGAGGTATAACCTGATAGTGCTGGGGTGCTCTCAGGAGCCTTGAACCAGGTTTCAGTCACAGCACAGACATCGATATTCTCCATACTGAGGAGGGCTTCGAGGGCGTGCATCTTGAGGTTTAGACTTCTGGCATTGAGCAGTATTTTGCATTGCATTATCTGTAAGCAGACAGAAGGAGAGCAAGAAGTGAGTGAGAGAGAGAGAGAGAGCAAAAAAAAAAAATTATACACTGTGACTCTGTCACTCGAAGCTGTCAGCACTGACAGTAGCAGCAGCAAGCAGAAGCAGTGGTAACGCAACCAGCTGTGACAAACACAGGTAATGCAAAGTAGCAGGTTAATAGTGTGCATACTGTGAACCCTCCAAATGTGTCATAGGTCTGTATCCATAGGTATGTCCATGTGATATGTTGTGTGTACGTAGTTCCACCAAAAGGGGATGACCATACATTACATGTCAATCAGTCTTAGGCCTTGATCCTGGCAGCAGTTGTCTGAGCGTTGGCCCAGCAATGGCTGTAGTGACTGCTTTGAAAGGTCAGCCAGGTTCAAAAGGCAGGATCAGCCCACCCCAAAGGCACACTGGCGAGGAACAAGTGTCTGCAGGTACCCGATATCACTGCATATGCATCCCATACTGCATAATTCCATAGCTTAGCAGACCAGGCCTGTTATGCATATGATGTGGTAATTCCCAGGGTCAGTCGAGGTGCCCCCTTAGTGGTGTGGGACTGCTGTTGCTGTATGCCACTGTCCAGGTACATATCCTGTAGTATGGCCAAGATAAATTATCAGTGTTATATGCGGTTGTATGTCCTCTCGGAGTGCCGGTAGCACACATCCAGGGATACCACGAGGCCACAGTGATGCTGTGTGTTATTCTCCGCTGAGGGCTGCCCTCAACTGGACATGTGAGATGATAGGGAGGTTACATCCAGCTGTGATAAATATATCAACTGGTTGGGGAGAAGGAGGGGGGATACGTGCACCGAACATGTCTGCAAGATTGTTGCCAATATCCGTGTGTTTGGTGAATGTTAAGTAGGTGTGTATTAACACAGAGCATATCTGAGGCATGTGATCCATATGTGTAACATAACTGAAGAAGGCCTTGTGGTCATCCATAGTGTTTGTGTCCATTTCCCTCCCAGAGTAGGCCGTGGCCATTGTTATGACGGACCGTAGCGTAGTACCAGTGCTGACCACAGATGCCTTCCCTTAATGTGAATGTGCTCTGTGCTGCAGTAGCCTCCTGCTATTGTTATACAATCTGCCTCTGTCTGGGGTCCACCGGACAGGATGCCTAACCTTTGTGCATAGGGTCTGGGTTAGAAATGTGTGTGCAAGTTCCATGCACTCTATGGCATGTCCATGGTAAGCATTTGCAAAGGGGTCAGCAGTGTGGCCTGTGGCTTCCACTGGCCCGGTGTGCTGCATGGATACCATCTCAGTCCCAGCAAGTGAATAACTGTCTAATCACATACATAACAAAGTAATCTACTGTGCTGGTGGTGGTGGTGGTGGGATATGTATATCCAGGCCGAGTAACTTCTGTCCACATCACAGTAGTGGACGGTGTCCCACATACAGCACCTTGGGATGAACCCCCAGAGTGAGGTTGTGCATTGCACCTGTCAGTGTGTGCTGACCGATGGGGCATGCTACTATGTTGTGTGGAATGTGGCAGGTATTGTTGCACAGGTGTTGGCTGAGCACTGATATTTGGCCATGTACCTGTGTATCCACCACGACACACACACATGCAACATACGGGAGTAGTAGTATATCACTACACATGAGTATCATATATAGTATGTGTGCCATATATTGCTGACATGGTCTGCTGATATCCTGTTTGTGTTCTCTTCCAGGGAGATGGCGCGACAGTGTAACCCCGCCTACTCTGTGGTGGAAGATGAGGATATCCACTAGAGCCTGGTGCGGGAGTATGACATCCTGTTTTCCCGCACCAGTCAGAATCAGCAGGAGAGGGCCACACTGTGGCAAGACCTTGTCCGTAGGGTAAATGATATTGGCACGCATAACAGGACATATGAGAAGGTACGACATCACTGCAGTGATTTAATCCGAAGTGTCCGGCAGCGTGCATCAGATATCCACAGGCAACAGGTCGCCACAGGAGGTGGGGTGGCCACACATCCCCCCTCACCAGACTGGAGGGGCTACTCCTAAGTGTGGTAGCTCTAGCACCGGAACACCAACAGCAGTACACCTGCATTATGATGGAGGCTGGTTCCACACAGCAGCACGACATGGAGCGTGCAGGTAATATGCCATATGTACACTTGACTGTTCTGTACACTGTATCATATGCAATATCAATGGCACAGTTGTGCCCACTGACATTAATCTCATCATTTCTGCAGATCCCTCCAGGGTTACAGCAAGGCAGGCCATCCATGCTGGTGATTGTGTTTAACATAACCTATAATAGTCCTGATAATGCTAGTAACAGTAGTGCAACTCAGTAGTGCTCTGTGTATATACTGCGGGGTGTGCCTGTGTGCAGGTGTGCCTGTGCCCATGTGTGCATGTGTGCATGTGTGCAGGTGTGCCTGTGTCCACATGTGCATCTGTGCATGTGTGCCTGTGTCCACATGTGCATGTGTGCATGTGTGCATGTGTGCCTGTGTCCACGTGTGCATGTGTGCATGTGTGCATGTGTGCATGTGTACACGTGACCATGTGTGCATGTGTGCATGTTCCCATGTGTGCATGTGACCATGTGTGCATGTGTCCATGTGTGCATGTGTCCACGTGCGCATGTGTGCATGTGTGCATGTGTCCACGTGTGCATGTGTCCATGTGTGCATGTTTGCATGTGTGCATGTGTGCATATGTGCATGTGTGCATGTGTGCCTGTGTGCATGTGTCCACGTGTGCATGTCTGCATGTGTGCCTGTGTCCATGTGTGCATGTGTGCCTGTGTCCATGTGTGCATGTGTGCATGTGTCCATGTGTGCATGTGTGCATGTGTGTATAAGTGCATCACTGGTAACAATGTCTGGAGACTGTAAACTGTGTTTCCTGTCTTCCTCCCACAGGTTCTGGGGCTGCTCTGGTGACCTGCAGCAGGGAACCTGAATCCTGTGCCACGGCTACTGGTAATGATGATATTTGTGTAATGGTACAGGAAGGTGTGTCAGGGTCTGCCATTGGTCAGCCAATTGACAGTACACAGCTGTCAACCCCATCATTGCGCACAGTCATCCTGCCTGTACATCCTTTGTCACCATTGTCCCTAGGTGACGGACAGGATACAGTGGGCATAGACCGGGGTAATGTGGTACCTGTGGCACATGTGTCCCCACACAGCAGCCATGGGCAGGGTCCTCCGATGGTACCACACAGACAGTTGCCCATGGGTTCTCGTGGGAGCATCCGTGGGCGTACTGCCTCTGGCCGACGTGCCCGCAGCTGTGTTTCGGACTGTCATGCAGGCACAGTCACGTATGGAAAGGTACACCAGACAGGGTCTGAGGGAGCTGAGAGCATGTCGCACAGCCATGACAGACAGTATGCGTGATATTACGGATGCTATCCGTAACTTCACCGATGTCATAGACAGACGTTGTGGGGACATATTACAGCAGTTCCACAACCAGATGTCCATGAGCCAGGGCAATGGTGGGTATTTGCGGCGTCGACGTGGCCGTATACCGGCAGCAGCTGGCAGTCGGCGCGGACGACAACAGGCTCGCGCATGCCCCCATAGTGCCAGCAGCAGCCCCAGCAATGTTGGGTCTGTGCTGTCATTGGAATGCCCCAGGAGACCATGTGCACGTGGCTCTGGACAGTCCCAACAGGGACTTGTGTCCAGTCAACACACTCCCACTTCTGATGACAGTACCCAGTCTGGCTTTGTACTGGATACGGTCCATAGCACCCCTGCCAGGCACAGGTACCGTGTCCGTGCACACAGACACTGATCTGTATGGCATGCCAGGTGCAGTCTGTGGCTGTCCACAAACCCCTTTATATGGCAGCCATGAGGTGGAACTGTGTGCGTGCATACACACATGCAAAATGTTAACACCTAGGGCAACCACATACACGCACACACTGCACCAACACTGCCCCACCCTGTACTGCTGCCCCTCACCAACACACATACACACACATGTCAATTGGTGGTATCAGTGGCTGACTCAGGCATACCTAATCCACACTCTGTGCATATGATGACACTGTGCCACCTCCTGCAATCTCCAACATCATTGCGGGAACAGGTAAACACGTTGCTGATGCACAGGGTGACTACATAGAAGTGTATTAGTAGTATCATGTTGGTAACAGTACAGTGTGCTGCTATGACTGTGTGTTTATCCCAGCATGCCTGCTGCAGTAACTGTATGAATATCCTGAATTGTTATCTGTACACATAGTACATACCAAAGTATAACAGCTGCACATAATTGCATGCCGGTGGTAAGATTGTCAACAGATAGCCGCATACATGGGTAGCACAGGGGGAAAGCTAACGCAAGTAGTGATATGCAATGGTGGACATGTACAGTAATGGTGTCAAGTTGCCCACAATGACTATGCCATGTGGAAGTTCGCGCATGTAGATATGTGTGCAGTACCAATGTAATCCAAATCACAAATAAGTATGACAAAATATCAGTTCTACCATGGGCATCTGCGCTGCGTATTCCTGGGTACATGTTGATAGTGCCTACATATTTGCATTGTTACTTACTGTTATTGTTACCTCTTCTTTGTTGTATAATGCACTACTTCCAGCCCTGTTTACTGTCGCTTTGTTTGCATGCATGTTTGCTTGGGGGTCCTGGAACACTGCTTACACCTGCAATGCAGAGTTACAGTGCTTCTGTAGACTTCTAGTGACATCTGCATAGCGTACGATACATATGTCAACTTCACACATGACAGAACATCACTGTCTGTCCTGTACGCATGTGCGTTGCCTGTGATACATTGCACACGTCTTACCTGGCATTTACCCAAGTGTGCAGTCATATATGTCAGTTCTATGAAACAGTAGTGGTACACCCACACATACACACCTTCAGTATGTTGTTCCCCATGGGCCCTATGTGTTGGTACTCACCATGGCAATCACACTACTAGGGTAGCATGTGCAAAGGTAACCTGTGAATCACCTCTATGGTCCAGTTGTGGTTTATGTGAGTCATGTGTCAATGTCACAGCTGCCACATGTATGCAGTCAGCCATCACCCTTGGCCAGGAACATACAACACATGTGTGGGATGCCACCACACAGCCAATCTGGGGACTGGTCTCTCTGAACCCAGTAATGCCATACCCTGTCAGGTGGCATGTCATATATACTACATCCTGGACAAACGTCAACCCCAATCCCTGCTGCTACTATTGATAATACCCCTGAAGATGTTCCTGATAGTTTTGACCAGTTCTTTACTTAGACATTTCAGGCCCTAGCTAGCCATCTACCTCCTAGCTCCCCTGGTCCTGAAAGTAGCACCCCTAGAAAACTACTTGCATTCAGCTGCCAACCAGTCACCACTTCACTTCTCCGTACTTTGATTGAAACAGTGAAACCCACTACACTTTCTGCTGATCAACTCCCTGCCGAGTACCTATCAAAACCAGATGATGCTATTGCTTACCCCGTCTCAAAGGTAATCAAAGGAACCATGTTAGAATCTAACTTTCCCACCATCTGGAAAATGTCATATGTAATCCCACTTCACAAAGGAAACAGCTCTACTGAATTCTCCAATTATAGGCCAATAGCTATACTCTCTCCACTTGCAAAGATTATGGAAACTTTTGTCATAGACAATTCATGCACCACCTAATCCAAAATCACATTATGGCAGACACTCAGCATGGCTTACGTCCTCATCACAGCACTACTTCAGGCCTCCTAGCCTTTACTAACACCATAAACCATACTTGCAACACTAATTATATATCCTCAGCCCTCTTTTTGGATCTTTCCAAGGCATACGATATGGTTGATCACCAACTTGTACTCCACACCCTGCAAACACTGTCTAGATACTGGAGCCTTCCAATGGTTTCAATCCTACCTGCATGGTTGACAGCAGGCTGGCCTCTGGCAGAACAAACTCTCTAACCTTCTACCTAACACCCTCAGAGTACCACAAGGCTCTATACTAGGGCCCTTGCTGTTCTCCATCTTCATTAACGACCTTTATACTGTCATCCCAAAAGTCAGCTGTATCCAATATGCTGAAGACTCTGCTCTGATCTGCTCAGCCACATCTCCAGTAGAGTTATGGTCAGCTACCCAGACCACCTTTAATACAATAGGAAACTGGCTTTCTGAACATCGTCTGATCCTAAATCCCAAATAAACTAAACTGCTGTTATTTCACCAACACGTAGGTCTACCACTTTCACCGTTACCATAACATCAACTGATGGCACAATAATCTCCCCTGACCCATCTCCGAAACTATTAGGTGTCATCATAGACAATAATCTCAAATGTGACCTACATGTTAACCAGATTATCAAAGCTATCAATAGAAAACTAGGGTCACTTTACAGAATTAAAGCCTTCCTAGCCCCTCCAGCTAAAGGTGCCATAGCTCGCTCACACCTTGTTTCAACCCTTCTGTATGCATCCCCTCTACTCTTGAATATGAACAAGACTGTCCTTAACAAACACTCAATTTGCTACAACCACATTGCCAGGTTTGCCACTGGGCTGCCTTTTAGGACACATCATTGCATCAATCTAAATCAGCCTAATACAGTATAACCAACTGATTATAGCCTATAAAATCCTCTATAATCCAGACAATACTCCTGCACTTCAAATATTATCACCCCCTATAACAATCCTAGACGGCTTCGATCCTCTAACAAATTACTACTTCAGACTAGCAAGTTAAATAACACAGCCGGTGATTCTCTCTTTGCAAACCCTGTAAGTAGATCCTGGAACTCACTTCCAGCTGATAGTACCCTACTCTCCACCTTAGGTCAATTTAACAGTAGACTCAAACAACATTTGTCACTTAACTGGCTATGTCAATGTATCAAGCCTGGCTAACTAGAATGTGTAAAATCTGTGAACCACTTTACTGTGTAATTTTAATTTAATCCTGACTTGTGCTCAGGACTAACATTAACCTGTGGAACATGTTTGACTTGCTTACTTATGTAATCTCTGTAAATAATCTGTTTGTAATATGTAATGCTAGTATTATGTAATGCTGTATCTGCTACCCTCGTAGCTTGTCTCCACGGGCCTCCCCTGGAAATGGACATGCATCCAGTCGGACTATCCCAGTCAACAAATGTAGGATAAATAAATAAATAAATAAAATATATTACAGTGACTACAATACAAGTCAGACATTGACATGCACTGACAGCATGCTGAACACACTGGGGCATATGTGGGGACTCAGAATAGCAGCCTGCCTGGGCATCACACACCTCCACAGCTGGCACACAGGCATATGTTCCGTCGGAACAGAGCACATGCCACACATGGCACGCACATCCCCTGTGCCACACACTCACAGCCTGTAGGGCTACACAACACACCTGTTACAGACGTGTCAGGTACCTGTCTTGTGTGCTGCACTGGGGTCCCGCTCAACAGGCTGTATCTGGTGAAGGTCAAAGTGATATGCCTCAGGGGCACTATGGTCCACCACAGCACACATGCATACAGGTCAGTCAGAGGCATGGACAGATATGAGTCACTCATTGACCATGCCAGTATGGCTGCCTGAGACATACCTCCCTGGACTACATGATAGGGAACATAGAATGGATCTCTCAGCATGTGGCACAGGCCAGTATGAGCCTGATGTTGGTTGCCAACATACCCTCACCAGGTATTCTACCACTATATGTGGGAAGGGTGTTGTATGTCTACATTATGCTCAGTCTCCACTGTCATTCATAGGGTATCCACTGGCTGTCAACGTGTGCTTACATGCTAGGGAAGCCACAATGATGTGCAAGGGTCATCTTGCACGTGACACCCATGGCCCGATGTATAATGGCAAAGTTCCTTGGTACACACATACTGCCTTATGCTGCAGGACATGGTTTACATAGCGACGTCCGTGGGTATCACACAGGTTAGGACACTAACAGTGCTGTTACACAACAACAGCAGTGTACACCGGAAGATGCATGCACCAGACACTGCCCTCAGCACGGTGAACTGCAATGTCTGTGCAGTACCAGATTCATGATTCATGGCTCACAGGTGTTACCCATCACTGACAGGTTATGCCCCATAACATGCCTGTCATCCCCTACACATGTAACACACATGGATAGGGGGGTGGTATCCCGAGGTAACACAGATACACACACCTCCAGGTTGTTGGCACAGCACAAACCATCAGGGCCTACTCATGTGCAGCTAACAGTGTGTCAGACTGCCATCTGGTTCATAGCCTGGCACACACAACACTCTCATACACAGGAAGACCACATATCCTCCATAACAACACTGGCAATATGACAGTCTCAAGAACTGTGTTTATATGGCCGGACTGCATCCAGCCAAACATTGTGTGTGAGCATTACTGTAGCTACAACACACTAGTTGAAGGGTTCACAGCATGTGGTCACTGAATTGCAGTGGAATGACATGTTACCACTACCACAACAGGTGGGAACATGCAGCACCTGTACATCGACTACATGTACAGTATATGGCCCAGACCAGATGTGTATCCCCTGCTGTAGGTCTTTCACCATAGACACCCACACTGTATAGAGACATACCATGTGTGGACCCTGCACAGTAAGACACAGTCATATTGGTATACATCGCAAATACCATTTATCCACTACTGCAGGTCACAGGTATTTATGTGTATGTGTCACACACATACATCATGTGTGCAATGACATTGCTGGTTTAGGCAATGGCATGCATTGTTATGTACAAACACCCACACAAGGTCATACTGTGTGACACAACCACACGTTACAGTTGTAGGTTACCAAAACATACCTATCTGTACTCTGACAATGGTAATAGACACAGTAGCAGAGCACACTATTGGCATTACTAGCCAAGTAGCCCTGTTTGGCTGTGCTGATAGTGTGGTGACATCCCCTGTGTTTACTGGGGGAGTATGCAGCATCTGGTGTATTGTAGTATTTGCCAAAAGGATCTGTTCTCTCACACTTGCATTTACACACACCCTACTACCCTTACACACTTGCCATTTGCAGGATTCATTCCCCTACCTACCTGTCATGACACGTGCGAGAGACGCATTAGCAAAGCACGCTATCCAGTTTACTAGATAGTTCCTCTTCTCTGGCTATACTTATAGGGTGCTGATAACATCAGTATTTTGAAAGGGTAATGTGAATCAGGTAGTATGATCTCCTGATTGCCAAAACTAACATGTTTTTCATACAGAAATGCACACACACAAACTCCCCACATCTAAACACAAACACATGCCATTTACAGGTTTCAAACTCCTACCTAACTACATTACGATACTCAGGAGAGACACATTAGCAGAGTGCGCTATTCACATTATTGGGAGGCTTCCCTTCTCCTGCTGTACTTATAGGGTGCTGACATCATCTGTGTTTAGAAAGGGGAGTGTGCATCCTGTAGTGTGTTCTCCCAGTTGCCAAAAGGGACATTTCCCTCACCCAAATGTGCATACACACACACAGTAAACCCCCTCTTCCAAACACACACACTTGCAGGATTCAAACCACTACCTAACTATGTTATGATACTCAAGATGGACACATTAGCAGAGCGCGCTACTCACATTACTGTGAGGCTTCCCTTCTCCTGCTGTACTTATAGGGTGCTGACATCATCTGTGTTTAGAAAGGGGAGTGTGCATCCTGTAGCGTGTTCTCCCAGTTGCCAAAAGGGACATTTCCCTCACACAAACTTGCACACACAGTAACCTCCCTCATCCCAACGCACACACTTGCCATTTGCAGGATTCAAACCACTACCTAACTATGTTATGACACTCGAGATAGACACATTAGCAGAGCACGCTATTCGCATTACTGGGAGACTTCCCTTCTCCTGCTGTACTTATAGGGTGCTGACATCATCTGTGTTTAGAAAGGGGAGTGTGCATCCTGTAGTGTGTTTTCCCAGTTGCCAAAATGGACCTTTCCTTATCACAGCCTTTGACACACACAAACCCCACTCACCCACACTGAGCATTTGCAGGATTTGAATCCCTATCTAACTATATTATGACACTTGAGGGAGACGCATTAGCAGAGCGCACTATCCAAATTACTGGGCATCTGTTCTGCACCTGTAGTATTTCTAGGGTGATGACATCTTTATTTCTACAGAGGTATGTAGATGTAGTACTACCTGTCAGGTGGGGGATAGCATATATATGCATTTGCAGCCACCTACGTCAGGGTCAGATATGCACATCGCACTGGCAGGTTATGTTCTATACCATGCTCTGGGACCACAGGACCTGTAACACACAACACAACCAGTCCAGAACACCACACCCACATCCAGGACACACACTTAGCTTCCCTGGGAACAGTGCCAGGATATGCAGGTATTCACATACACCATTCCAGTTGTTAACATCAGGTACAGGCATATTGTGTGCAAGAACTACTCAGGCCTCTACCACTTTACCCTACAGCCACTACAATTTGTGGGTCCATGTGCTATGGCAGAACCACACACCACAGCCACATGGGTGAATACATATTGCACCTGTACATCTGCAACGTGGGTACTCACTGTTCCACACCAGAGGTAGACCACCATTGTTGATATCTGATCATACCCACCTTTCCCTGGACATCCATATCTCATCTCCACCCCCAGGCAAGGTTGTCACTGCACACAAACTGTGTTTAGCACAAGCAGAGTCTACACTTGTGTAGACTGGGGTGGATGACTTCAGAGGACCCATGCTGGAGGACTATACTGGCCACTCAGCATAATCCTTGACAATTGCATCCTATGAGCATGTGTACAGTTTGCATTGGTCATGCTATCTCACATATACCCATGACTGCTCCACAACAAGACACCTGTCAGCTGTACACCAACCATATATGCGCCGTTCAACAGACAGAGTGACCTAATACATTGCAGAGCTGTAGCCCACAGAGGGAGGACATCTGTGGACAGTTCCAGCATGGCACTTCATTCACACATACTCATTACAACACAGTGTTGACAGTGAAATCATCCAGAGAATGCAGATAGGGCTCCCCTCAGTCTGTTATTGACGGACACCTACTATCAGAGATCCTCAGCAACCCTCTCACAGCACACACCGACAACATGGCTGTGGCTTAGCACATTCAATCCCTGAGACCTCCACGGTGCCCCTGCTTGACAGAGGCACAGCTCACTAGCCTCACATGTTGCCTTCTGTGACCTACTTTACAGTGGCATGGTAGCCTACTATCCTGGGGATGCAGATGCCAAGCACACTCTGGCTGAGCTGTCATTCCCTGGGGCAAGAAGCCTAGTACTGACCTCTACACCCATATGTTCAATTGTCGGATGCACAATATTTGTTGTGCTGTTCTACTGTTTGCAGGTCTTTATTGCCATAGCATTCCCTGTTCCTATGACCAACTTGTGTATCTGTGGCAGATGTTTGCATATGACGGTGATCCACTATATCACTTATGTCTCTGTGGTCATTTACTGTGTGCACTGGGCTGATTGCTGTGTTGTGGTTGGTTCCTGGACTGACACGTACAAATACCAGATATGTGTGGCCAACTGCTACACGGAGATATGGCCTAAGTGTGTGAGCATGCCCAGTTCAGCCTTTCCATGACATGTTGTCTGACATATGCCTCATTTATCAAAGTGTGCGAGCATGCCCAGTGTGAGCTTTCCATATGTTGCACTCTGAAGTCCACCACATATTTGGGTGTGTGTGACCTTCGACAATATCGCACGTTTATGATTGTGTGTTGGGTGTCATGTTGTGTACTAACTGGCCAACTGCTTCGTGTCTGCCACAACAGGGATTATACTGTGCCTGAAGGAATTGCATGGGATACTTTGCAGACAGTTCTCAACATACTTTCATAATGACCTAACACTGTAGTACCGTATAGTGTACTGGTTCGGTACTTTCACTGTGGTGGACAGTATCCTGGGCTTTAGTCCTATGACTGTTTGACATCTTCATAGTGAGCACAACAGACTGTGTAGGGGCCAGTTGTGCACATATGACCATGTTGCAATATGTTCAGATATGGACTACCTACACCAGCCTTGTCCAACATTGCTAGTGTATTCCACAACATGGGTGGACATTGGCAAACACTAGCGATGTTCCGTAGGCCATTTCTGATGCTAGTCACAGGGTGTGTTTGTCCTTCGACACACATTGTAACTGGAGTTTGCCATTACATATGTCATGGTTGGTAAACCATGCCTCCGTCTACCTCTGACATAACAGTGATACCCAGGGTAGACTACCATCTCCCATACACTCATCAGGATGCCTCTTTAGGGGTATCGATATGTGACTCTCTGGCTGACCTATACCAGGAGTTTACTGAAGTGTGGGGGTGCCTTCTGTGTTATGGATCATTTTGTACAGCTTGTCCTATGTATGTCAGTGCTGGGATTCAGGCCTCTCATGTGCATAGCTCACTGCCTTTCAGATTGTACAAGGTGCAACATGTTCATTCATTCCAGGTTGGACATGGCTTCATACATCAGGCACAGCTTTCCTGTAGCTGGGAAGGATGGTGGTGTGTGGGGCTGCAGTTTGTTTACTCAGGCAACACATGGCATCTGTTCATGCTCTTTGCTACCCCTGGTGGGGTACTGTTGTGGACTTTACAGTTGATGGAGGTGTCTGCTGCGGTATATCCCACAGGGGCTATTGTTGTCAGTTGTGATGCTGATCGAGGATGGCTGCAGAGCCACAGTGAGTTCCCCTTATCTACATCTGCCAGCCTTCATGTTTGGGTGGGTATATGTAGTATATGCGAACACTACAGCCACATGTTTGTCCAGTGCAGGATATTTATCACCTTTTGTACCCAGGTCTCACATTACATGTTAGGTACCTCATGGGTTAACACCTGTGTGGTAATTTGTGGGCACTTACTGTATATCCACGGTGGTTGTCTATACACAATTTTGCAATCAGCTTGCTGACATGGCTATGGCTACAGTTGTCTGTTTGTAGGTGGCCCTTTTGTGGGTTGCTTGTGTCAGCTGGGGGTCGGATATGATGGGCTGTTTGTACTCCTCTGCATACATGCTCAGTCACAGTCCTTCCATGTTGGCCTATACCTATGGGACATGTATACAGAATGGGGCTGGGGGGGCCAAGACCAGGCCTTGTGGGATGCCACTCATATCTGCTTTGTAGTCTGACATGGATGCGGCATGTCTGACCATGTCAGTTCTGTCCTTGGTCTGCTTTGAAACCCCTCTACTTGACATAGGGGTGTATATTTAAGCTGGTGAACATATCCATACTGAACACGTACGGTATTGTCTAGAAGCATGTGCACGGTCCAGCTACGCTGTGTGGACCACATAGCCCTCATCAATGACCTTAATGACTGCTTCAAATGGGTCAGACATGTTTAGGGGCCGGTTCTGCAGTTACAACAGCCGCAGTGTGCATGGTCCAGTATCAGTAGGTCCAAATTAGCCTTCTGTCTGCGGTACATACTGATCCTTTCCATAGCTGTGCAGAACAAGCTTGTCAGGATCCTGGGGTGGTAGTTTGGAGTATCCATTCAGGCAACACTTTTGTTGTGATGGACCACTATTGTTGTACACTGCTCTTTGGGTACATATCCTGTGGTAAGGCTGACATTGGCCAGTACTGTGATTTTGCATTCCATTATTCTTGGGGTCCATGTTGGCCTCAGCACAGGACACCATCACATACCTTTGCTGCTGTGTGTTCTGCTTTGCAGATGATGGCTGTTACCTCAGCATCTGCAATGTCAGGGAACCATATGCTGGGATAGGTATTTTGCACTTTGGGGGGGGTGTTTGCACTGCACCTGACAGGTTGTATGTTAGCAATATGTGTGTGTATTTGGTATGTTGTTTGTAATATCTGTGTGATTCAGAGCATATCTGTGGATGCCCAACATGGTTCCTACCATCAGTTGGGTAAGCCTTGTGATTATCCTTAGTGTCCTGTATGTTTTGTATCTTCATAGGTTCATGGGTTCATAGTAGGCTAGACCCCCTAGGCCATTAGTAAGCCTAGCTAGAGTGTGTGTGTGTCTTTCACCACCCCTTGCTATGTTCAATTATGGCCATTTATGAGGTTCTTCACTGTGCCTCTGTCTGGTCGTGACACAGTGGGGACCCCCAGTATACATGTACTGTCATCCATCCACTTGGACAATATTCATGTTGAGGAGTGTCAGTGAGGGGCTCTGCCTACCATGGATTGGGATCCTGTTTCTGGGTTTGGGGAGCCTATGGGTTATGTATCTGTCCCTCCAGCACATCTTATTTCATTATGTGTTGAGGTTGACATCTGTGACTCTCACAGCTCCAATGGCTTTGATTTCCTGTGGTGTAGCATGTTCATTACTCCTGTGTTGGACATGGTCTTGTACAACAGACATACCATGCCTCCGTGTAGGCAGTGTGTGACTGCAGTCAGCTGGGGTGTCTACAGCCAGGCAGCATATGACATATATTTCACACCCTTTATCCTGTTGGTGGGGTAACTATGAGGTCTTCTGAACTGCTGCAGGTGTCACGTATGGTACATCCCATATGAGTCATTGTACTAGATTATGGGTCTGATAAGGGAACAGTACAGCAGCACAGTGACCTCTGTTGATGTTGATGTGAATCCTTTCTTGATACGGTGTCCAGTATCAACAGTCTTCATAGCCACATTGGCATTGTGGCTGTCACATGACAGATTAATGCCGATCTGTGTCCCCTAGGTCCCTGATTACTCCTTGCATACATAATGGTTTGACACCTATGTGGTACTTTGTGTGTACCTTGTCTGGTATTTGGTGGAACATTCATACTGTCCAGTGTCTTCGGATGTCTGGGTGGAGTTCTTGTGTGTGAGAGTGTGGTCTGTTGCATGCTACAGACTGTACAGCAGTTTTGACTACAGTTATGTGCACATGGGTGGTGTCCACTGCTTTGTGCATTGTCATTTACTTGGCTATATGGGTGTCTGTGCTGCATATGGATACTCCCCCTCCTTTGATGTCTTGGTGCAGGTGTTGGGGCCATAACACATGATATGTGGTATAACCTAGTAGTGCTGGTGTGCTATCACTAGGCTTGCATCAGGCTTATGTCACTGGACAGACATCAATGTTCTCCATAATGGGAAGTGCCTCAGGGGCATGCATATTGCAGTTTACACATCTGGCATTGGTCAGCATTACCCTTATGTTTCCTACCACTTATGTTTTCTAGGGTGGTGGGTAGTCCTTTTGGCCTTGCCTACATACGGCTCTATGGAGGCGGTAAAGGCCTTATCCAGTATCCAGATGCACACGGGTAACAGCTGACAGCCATCCCTGTAACAGCAGCATTGCTTTTCATGCTTGACATCTTAAGCAGACACACATTAGACCCTCTTGGACTGACAGCTGTAACTGTGCCAGCTGTTAAACATGAGCATTCTGTGTTTGTACTGTGGCATCATTCTTGGTGAGGGTTGGATGCTGCACACAGCCAGTGTCATCCCGCCCTGGGGTACATACTCGGAGGGACCATCCATGTCTCATTTGATGTTAACCAGGGAGGTACATCTCAGGTAATTCACACCAGCATGGACATTGAGTGCATCATATTTCTGCTTGCTTTGGGGTGATCTGCGTACTTGTGTTAAGTGGCATTTTGTGGCAGCCTACAAGCAGCTTACTCTACCCTTTCCCTTGTTCAGTCTGGTGAGTGGGACAGCTGTGTGTCTGCCTATACAGACACCTATTACGACTGTATCAGGCATGTTGTTTCTCCTTCGGGCCTGTGACTGTTTGGCACACCAGCTTTGCGTACTATTCGTTGCATGTGCTATGTTTGAAGGTTGTGGTTGCTTGTGATCTACTTTGGAGGCTTCTGTTGGTGTGGTGTGTTTGTAATTAAGGCCTCCGGGAATATTTGTCTGTATTTATGTGTTTGTTTTACAGTTGTGGTAGGTCTATGTGGGCCTGGGTTTGTGGTGTATGTGGTTACCTTCTCCTCCTGACTAGTGCTGACAGTACTGAGTTGTTGGAGCTCAACCTCTGGTTTGGATACATGGATGCATCTATCACATATGTTTGTATTTATTGGGGGGTGTTGTGGTTGTCTGTGTACTTGGTACTGGTGTCACATTGCCTCTGGATTCACAGATTATACTTGTTGTGGCTGGACTTAGTGGATTGTATGTGTGGACATATGTTGTTGCCATACTACTGGTCAGTGATTACTTCCCTTTTTATGTTTGCTCTATCATGTGGTAACTTCCTCATTCTCTTGCATGGTTTGGTAATGGCTGGAGGCCAGCATGCCAGATGCCTGCGTGTATGGCATTGTGTGTTGTTGTTATTTGTGACTGCATACTCCAAGCATTCCTGGCTGTGTTCATGGAATGCCTGTATAACATGTTCTGTGGTGTGTCCCATATTCTGCACTTGCACAGGGCCTTTTGTGGATTCAACATCGGTTTTGAGGGCTGCAACCTATACTTTTCACATGTTTTTCACTGTGGTATTCTGGCCAGGGACTGGTGTCAGGGTGTGTATATCCACTGTGTTTACTGTATGGTCTGGTCTTACCAGTGAGGGGTACACTTCTCATCTTGCCATCCAGTACACATGTTGCTGATTATCACATCCAGTATACTTACCCCTCTTGTGGGAGTAGTACATTGTTCCTGGGCATTTTGGTTTATGGAATCTGGGTAATTTTCTCCTACTGTGTTGGTGCTATTACAATGCTACCGGTGTATGTCTGGGTATTTTCAGTCAAGCAATATAATGTGGTTTGGGGGGCTTGATATATTCATGTATTCTGACATAGGCCAGGTGCTGTTCCTGGTATTAGGACAATAGTCTGCAGCAGGCTATATACTGTGAGGCAGTTTTAGCCATTGGTATTTGACCATGGCTATTCCATGCTGCTTCTTGTTGTGGTACCAACATCGGGGTGTGGTTATCCTTGCCATTTCTTGCTAGTCACCCTCCTTTTGTAGCTTGTTCCATGTTTTGCGGCTGTACAGCACAGTATGAGGTGTGACCTGGTAGTGTTAGGGTGCTGATGTGAGCCTTGCCCAGTTCTCTATTACAGGACTGGTATCTACATTCTCCTTACTGTGTGCATTTACACTGCACACATCTTGCTGTTTATACATCTGTCATGGGGTAGTATTACATCTAGGTTCCTATCCCTTGTAGAACCTATGAAGGTGGGTTTGTGTTTTGAGACTTACCTATTCAGGGCATGCTGTGGGTACTGACAGCCTTTGCCGGTATCCATGGGGCATGGCATGATAGGTGCACACCACCTCTAGCAGGTGGTGCATCATGTCAAGCTCCGCATATCTTCCCAGCCTGTAACACATTGGCTCCCCTTTGACTGACTGCATTACTTCAACCAATTATTGTACTTGATCTTCTTGTATTCATAGTGTGGCATCATGCTTGGTGAGGGTGAGATGTTAGGCAGGGTCTTCATGTTTGCATATACTAGATGGTGTTACATTGCTTAACACATGGCAATCATGCCTCAGGTGGTGCTGCAGGGCTGCCTCTGTCGGATGCACATACTACACTCCCTGTACATGTTTGAGAGCAGGTTGTGTCATGTTAGGCATCCCTGTTACTATATGAGTGAGTCAGAGAGGGGTATCATTCCCAGGGTTCCTACTGAGCTAGTTTATGTGCTATGCGTTGCCTCTTTGCCAAGGCCAGGGCATACTGGGCACGCCTCCTTCTGCCTACTTGGGCAGGCTCAGGTTGTTCCTCCTCCGAGTCACGCTCTGCCCGTGATGGCCTTGGCAATGGTGGGGGGCTGTTTGGCCCAGCCCTATGCTGGTCCTGCTGCAGCTGTTTTCACAAGATCATATTATGTAGCATAGCACATACCATGACAATTTGGGTACATGTAGTTGGTGTGTACTGCAAGGCTCCACCAGATGTGTCCAGACACCGGAACCGTGACTTGAGCAGCCCAAACACATGCTCTATTACATTACGTGTTTGTGCGTGTGCCTCATTATGGCGTTCCTGTTCAGGTGTGTGTGCATTTCTGATGGATGTCATCAGCCACGGCTCCAGTGCATAACCTGCATCCCCCACTAGGTGTCCGTGTGGGATGTCCCCATTGGCAAATGTCTGGTACAGCTGCATCAAATGCCAGATGTGGGAATTGTGATAACTCCCAGGGCAGCCAGCACACACATTCATTATTATGCCCTGGACATCACACATGACCTGGCAGTTGATGGAGGGGAAGCCCTTGTGGTTAATGTAGGCCCTACCCCACTCACCGGCTGGTGCTTTGATGCGTATGTGCGTGCAGCCTATTGCACCCAGTACCTCAGGGTATTCTGCTATTTGCTGGAAGAGACGCATATTGCTGGCCAATACCTCACGGTCATTGGGGAAATATACATGATCACCGACATGTGCTGACATGGCATCCAGGAACTGGTGTATTACCCTGGAGGCTGATGCCTGTGATATCCCCATCATATCGCCAGTTGGTCTCTGGAAGGTACCTGTTGCTAGTATTCTTAGGCCAACACATACCTTGGTTTCCACTGGGATGGGTTCCCCTCTGTTGGTTCTGTGTGTGAAGCGTGGCCTGCACAGCTCAACAATTTGCTGCAGGAGCTCTCTGTCCACTCTATAGTGCTCTACTATCTCCAGCTCATGTAACCCGTGGTAGGTGACCCTGGGCCTGTACACTCTTCTCCATCTCCTCACTGTGGGTTGTCCGGCACCATCTGCATTGTCACCACCCTCAGCAAGTCGCCTATGTCTCATTATGACAGCTATGGCAGCCCCTAATATTTCTGCTCTGAGTGAAGCTTTTTCAGTTTTCACTTCTATTAGCTTACTCCTGTCTTGCAGTGTCTCTTAATGGAAACATCCTGCACTACTGTTTGCAGAGTTTTAAGTACTGGGCTGGGCTACTATTCTGCCTGTGTAATTGCCTGCTTCTAATTGTTTTCACCTGCTAGCTTCAGCAGTTATCCCTGCTAGCTTCCTATTAATTCTGTTGCTTCCTTTTTCCTCTCTGTTTCCTCAGGGGGGAGCAATGTGCATACTATCTGAAACACGCTCACAGTGGCTTACACGCACGCACATGTGCTTACACGGTTCAGAATCTACTTATTCAGGTTAAAACGCACGTACATATGCGCAAACATTGTTACACGTCTGCCAACAGCCTCTAACATACTCAGCCTGCCCTACACGCGTGCACACCTGCGCAAATAGTGTTAAACATCTCCCAACACACTCCCACATGCTCACACTGCCTTACACGCACGCACACTGTCCTACTCGCTCTTCATGGCGAGCACACATGCGCATGCACGCCCAGCAAGAAACTTTGGTGTAAGTAACAGTGTACACCTTCCATTTCTTGACTTTCCATGACTTATCTAGTGGCACACCTCTTTCCATGATCTGTGCCTGTCATCTGTCATGTTACACTGGCCTCCAATGAACTGCATTTCTTTCTACCATTCCCCCCTGTGATGTCACCTATCTCCTACTCTATTCCTCCCCCTTATGTATCTCTTACACTACTCAGACTGTGCTCATTTGCTATGTGACTGTGAGATTCAGTATCCGAACCCTCATTTACATGAGATTGCCTACTAATGCTTAGTTACATGTCTTAGACTCAGCTTCCCCCCTTAGCAACCACTACACAGTGGCCATGTTGGTTTTGGTCTGCTGGTCCCTGCATTGTCATTGCATGTATTGCATGAAACCCACATTTGTGGGTTTATAACCTTCTTTTTTATGGTTTTATACAGAGCAGTCCTTTTGCACGGGGCTGCGCTGGGTTTAAACATCGGCGATCGCCGAAAAAAAAAATTATAATTTTATCATTTTGCCATCGGGTTGTATTGCCAATGGCCACATATTTGGCCATTGGCATGCTGCCTGAGTCATATGCAACCTTTTTTTGGAGCTGACATCGCTCTGTTGTGGAATTTGCAGAGATGTACTCAGTTGTCAACTGAGTACATTTCTGCAGCTAAAACGTCTCCTACACGGACTGGTTTCTGCTTCGTGGATCGCTAATATACCTCATTTGCATACCTTTTGGATGCAAGTGAGGTATTTAGCATGTCCACGGTTCAGTCCGTGTAAGAGACGTTTTAGCTGGTCTCTTACACGGAGCTTAGGGCTGTTCCTGGATCGCGAGGCTTGCATGGAGTGTTGCACGTCTCTTACACTCCATGCAAGCCTTCGTGAATCCTGCCCATAGTATATGTTAATAGAAGTAAGTCTGTGTGACTGGACTTTTTTATACTGCTATATGCTAAATTTTCAACAGGCACGCTGGTTGGGCTGACCAATCAGTGTGCTCGTTTATGAATGTTAATGGCCAGCCATTGTATAATAAATTATATTTAATATTCACCATTTCATTTAAACCCGGTGGTGTATCAACACCCAGTCTAAGTTGCCAAATAGCTTCTCTCATGTGTACTTTGTATAGTTATCTTTTTTAAATCCTCAGCTACCTTCTCCAACAGATTGAAATAAAATTTCTTACATTGCGGATTCATATTCAGATATTTAAATAGGGCATTACCCATATTTTTTTGTTTTGATGACATATAAGTTTTCACTCATAGGCTTACACAATTTGAGAATGAAAGGAGTCAATAAACATTCATACTACCTATGGCTTATTGTGGATTGTTTTGGTATTTTAATGGGCTCCATGTGTTAGTTTTATTGTTAGTCACTGCTGACTACTTATCTGAAAGACAGAGCTGCATGCAAATGTTTTCCTCATCACCAATCACACAGATACCTTTTTCTTGTTCTAATCTCTTCATGATTAATCATAGCTAGTGTCATCCTTACATTATTTTAAATGAATTTGCCATATTTTCTCTACGGGTCTATATTATAAGCATGAACGTTTACTTACCTGAAAACGCCGACACATATTCCATGAACAGCAAATACACTGAACTCCCTAAACCACTAAATTCAAAAAGTCGAACTGTCATAGTTGTCCCACCCTGCTGAGCAATTTTATACTCTCCTGGACTGACTTCATCACATGTTCAGGTCCAGTGAGGAGATTAAGGTGTCCTCATGAAGTGTCATATTGTTTCCAGGGATGTTTTTTCTTTATGGTTCTATGAAGTATGGAAAGAGGGTGGAGTGCCATTTTGCTGACTGACCCCCTATAGGATAGGTATCTTTTGAACCGTATAAGGGTGGGCTGAGAAAGTCCTAATGAGGACATTTGAGGTTGAAATTTGATGTGATAAATTGTGTCAAAGGCTTTAGACAAGTCTAGAAATAAGAAGGGTATTAGTTTGCCATTATCTCTAGCCTTATTGACAATATCTGTATAGGTTAGAAGTGCAGTGTTAGTACTATCTACAAAGGATAAATAAATGTGGATTCCACTCCCAACACGGTGTGTGTACACTGTCAGCTCAGTCTATACTCCCACCTGTCCAGGAAAGAAAGCCACCTAGTGATCGGGAAATTAAGAAAATAAGAAAATACATCAAAATAAATGGAGGTCCTAGTTTCCCAGCAAATTGTGCTCTGTGCAAACTGAAGCACATTCAGCTCAGTCTATACTCCCACCTGCCCAGAAAAGAAAGCAACTCAGCGATCGGGAAATTAAGAAAATAAGAAAATAAATCAAAATAAATGGAGGTCCTAGTCTCCCAGCAAATTGTGCTCTGTGCAAACTGAAGCACATTCAGCTCCGTCTATACTCCCACCTGCCCAGGAAAGAAAGCAACCCAGTGATCGGGAAATTAAGAAAATAAGAAAATAAATAAAAATAAATGAAGGTCCTAGTCTCCCAGCAAATTGTGCTTTGTGCAAACTGAAGCGCATTCAGCTCAGTCTATACTCCCACCCGCCTAGGAAAGAAAACAACCCAGCAATTGGGAAATTAAAAAAATAAGAAAATAAAATCAAAATAAATGGAGGTCATAGTCTCCCAGCAAATTGTGCTGTGTGCAAACTGAAGCGCATTCAGCTCAGTCTATACTCCTACCCGCCCAGGAAAGAAAGCAACCCAGTGATCGGGAAATTAAGAAAATAAGAAAATAAATCAAAATAAATGTAGGTCCTAGTCTCCCAGCAAATTGTGCTCTATGCAAACTGAAACACATTCAGCTCAGTCTATACTCCCACCTGCCCAGGAAAGAAAGCAACCCAGCGATCGGAAAATTAAGAAAATAAGAAAATAAATCAAAATAAATGAAGGTCCTAGTCTCCCAGCAAATTGTGCTCTGTGCAAACTGAAGCACATTCAGCTCAGTCTATACTCCCACCCGCCCAGGAAAGAAAACAACCCAGCAATTGGGAAATTAAGAAAATAAGAAAATAAATCAAAATAAACAGAGGTCCTAGTCTCCCAGCAAATTGTGCTCTGTGCAAACTGAAACGCATTCAGCTCAGTCTATACTCCCACCTGCCCAGAAAAGAAAGCAACCCAGTGATCGGGAAATTAAGAAAATAAGAAAATAAATCAAAATAAACGGAGGTCCTAGTCTCCCAGCAAATTGTGCTCTTTGCAAACTGAAGCACATTCAGCTCAGTATATACTCCCACCTGCCCAGGAAAGAAAGCAACCCAGTGATCGGGAAATTAAGAAAATAAGAAAATAAATAAAAATAAATGAAGGTCCTAGTCTCCCGGCAAATTGTGCTCTGTGCAAACTGAAGCGCATTCAGCTCAGTCTATTCTCCCACCCGCCTAGGAAAGAAAACAACCCAGCGATTGGGAAATTAAGAAAATAAGAAAATAAAATCAAAATAAATGGAGGTCCTAGTCTCCCAGCAAATTGTGCTGTGTGCAAACTGAAGCGCATTCAGATCACTCTATACTCCCACCCGCCCAGGAAAGAAAGCAACCCAGTGATCGGGAAATTAAGAAAATAAGAAAATAAATCAAAATAAATGTAGGTCCTAGTCTCCCAGCAAATTGTGCTCTGTGCAAACTGAAGCGCATGTAAGTTCCTGTTGTTTAATTACTTCGTAATTTAAGAAGGGAATGTTATCTAACTCTCTACTCGCACTGATCTAAGTATAATTGTGATTTTTAGTTTGATCCCCAACAGCGTGCACACTCGCAGGGTTCCCTAGCTTTTACGGTAGGTGGCAGCAAACAGCCACAAATCCTCCTAAAGAGCCTTCACCTCTACAGCTTTCTAAAGGCTTTCTGGTCCAAGCTATTCATTATAGTGTCCTTTCAAGGTCTAGCTTCTTACCCTGTCTGTTTTTAGACTTTACCCTAAGTAACATCCTTAAACTCTGGCCTATAAAGTTAATTAACTAAATTACCATCTACAGTCACTATCACTCTATCAGTGCAAAGACCTTGCCTGCAACCACTGATACTTTTTTGGCGCTCTCCTCTGCTGGTTTTGTCCCCACTTCGTTCACCCTGAGGGGTCACTCCACTCCCCTACCCTACCCCCAAATCCCACACACCCCCACTACCTCTAAACTTATACATATCCATAATCACCTGACTCAAATCCTCCTCCAATTATCAGTCCCAATCAATTATCAGTTACCACCTTTCACAAACCACACCCCAACCCCACCTCACTACAACACCTCTACTACCATTCAGACTTAAATTACAATGCAAATCCTTCTACCCTCACTCCTACTTGCCCTGACTTCCCTATTCTACACCACATCCATACAAGCAAGCATCCACCTAGACAATACCTCCTTCCATACAACACATGCTATAAAATCCAACCATCCCCACATACATTTCAAAGTCTGTCCAACACTATTTAACACTAGTATAATCCTACACACCCCAAAGTCTAACCCACTATCAACCATAAGTAAAAAAGCAGCTTATGTGTCCCTCTCTAGCCTAACCTATGCCATCAGACACCTTTTCAAACTCAGCAAAATACTCCTTATTGCTGGTGACATACATCCAAACCCAGGACCCTCTTCCTCTGATATCCCCAAAAGATCTCAACATGATCTCCTAATAATTAACATCAACACTAGAAGTATTTCCAACAAACTCCAAGAACTGCATACTTTTATTACTCACTACTCTCCTGATATTTTATCTATTACTGAGTCCTGGCTAAAACCACATATCCATATTGAAGAAATCCTACCACCAGGTTATAACATCATAAGGCAAGATAGAACAAATAGAAAAGGGGGTGGAGTAGCAATACTGTTTAAAAATGAAATAAACCTAAAGCCATTCCATACACCTCTACCTACTTTTCCTAATAACACAGAAAAACAAATCCGGGAGTGCACCAAAAGCTGAAACTCAAAAAGTTCACCAAAAACGTGTAGAAAATCCTTTATTTAAAACGAAATGCCTAGGACAGTTAGCGCTTTCACGTTGTAGTAAACCTTCTTCAGACTTCAATGGCATACTAATACATAGTCAGCTTTAAATAGCGTACTGACACACCTACAACCTACTGAGACACATAGGCTTGTTATCCCTTATACCAATAGGAATAATCAGATCAATAGGATTATCACTAAAAATTGGAAGTTTCTAGCGATGGACGATAGGATTAGTTCTTTAGTAGATGATAGACCCAGGATAGCCTACAGGAACATGAAGTCTCTCAAGAGACTTTTATGTTATGAGAAGACGGATGCACGTTCCATGGTATCTCAAAGGAAAGGCACGTTTCCATGTCGGACATGCAATCAATGTTCCTACATAGCTAATGACAATGTATTCACACATCCACATACTGGATGTACATACACTTTTACCTGCTACGCAGATTGCAAAACTAGGGATTTAATATATCTGGCACAATGTGTAACATGCCAGAAATATTATGTAGGTAAAACCAACAGAACCCTTTGCGAGCGTATAAGGGAACATATCTATGCTATAAACAAAGAAAACACAATGAATGCTTTAGCTCGACACATCATGGATAATGGATCTCAACATCACTTTAAGTTTAGAGTTTTAGAATTAGTGAAGAGGACCAGTAGGTTAGGCAATATAAAAAATTATACAGAAGAGATAGAGAGCAAGTGGATTCTGAGGTTACAGGCACATCAGTATGGGTTAAATGAGAGAATTAATTTGAAACCATTTTTGGCAGTTAAATCCCTTAAACATTAGAAACACAATCTGCTATATACATCTATATTTTATCGTAGGTTTTTATAAGATGTTTTAATCTAATATATGTTCTATCAAGTATGTATGTGTAACATATATATGTGTATGAATTCTTGTCTATACAAAGCGCTTATTCTCTTTTCTCTTTTATAAAGAGCTCATTCTCTTTTATAAAGAGCTCAATACCTTTTATTTTGTTAATTGAAAGATTAATGAGTTGTAGGTGTGTCAGTATGCTATTTAAAGCTGACTATGTATTAGTATGCCATTGAAGTCTGAAGAAGCGTTACTACAACGTGAAAGCGCTAACTGTCCTAGGCATTTCGTTTTAAATAAAGGATTTTCTAAACGTTTTTGGTGAACTTTTTGAGTTACAGCTTTTGGTGCACTCCCGGATTTGTTTTTCTGTGTTACTATGTTGTCGCTACGAGAGTGCTTTACTCAACAGGGAGGTTTGCTGTGTTTCTTCTTGCTACTTTTCCTAATGCTGAAATCATAGCCTCTACCCTATCATTAAACAAGAATAAAACAATTAACATTCTATGCTGCTATATCCTTCACAGAAATAATTCACCAGTCATAGAAGAAATCCTTCACTGGCTTAATCTGAATTCCCTCAAGAAACAATCTTACTAGGCAACCTTAATACTGACTGGCTAGCTTGCAGCTCCAGCAACCCCACCAACCAAATAAACCTCTATGGCTTCACCTAACTAATTCTGGAACCCACCATTCCTAAAAATTGCAGCTGACTCCCTATCCTACCCAGTCTCAATCCTAATAAACAGGTCCATTCAAGAAGCTTATGTACCTCAACTATGGAAAAGAGTTTACATTATACCTCTGCATAAAGTGGAAAATCTTATGACTTTTCCAACTATTGGCCTATAGCTATACTATCTCCCTTATCCAAGCTCTTAGAGAAATGCATACATTACCAAGCCATGCAATACTTGAAAACAAACAATCTTCTGTCCCCCACCCAACACGGATTCCGGCCTCACCATAGTACAACTTACGCCCTTCTCTCCTTTACCAATCAAGTTAACTATCATAGAAACAACAATAGCTATGTATCTGCTATCTTTTTGGACCTGTCAAAG
Organism: Protopterus annectens; assembly: GCF_019279795.1. Lineage (NCBI taxonomy): Eukaryota > Metazoa > Chordata > Ceratodontiformes > Protopteridae > Protopterus > Protopterus annectens. The sequence goes on from NC_056728.1 coordinate 1,691,179,182, forward strand.
GTATTTGACATGGTCTCACATCCTAAATTATTGGATGCTCGCCACTCACTATCCTTTACGTCTCCCACTATCTCCTGGTTCAAAAGTTACTTATCGGACAGAAAACAATCTGTGTAATGGCAATCTCCCTAACTCCGTAGGGGTACCAAAATGCTCAATATTAGTCCCACTTCTCTTCTCTATTTTTACAAACAATTTACGCACCGCCTCCAAACAAGCCTCACTAATACAGTACGCAGATGACTCTACACTCATCTGTGCAGCCCCATCTGCCAACACCTTGCTAGAGCAAGCCCAAGAATCATTCTCTGCCATTGAAACTTGGATCACAGACATCCAACTTATCCTAAACCCCAACAAAACAAAACTTCTCCTGTTTACCCCAAACAAAACTAAAACAAAACTAAAACTACTCCCGCTGATTTCTCTATCTTATTAAAAAATGGAACTATCATTTCCCCATCCACCCACACAAAGCTCCTAGGGATAGAAATAGACAATAGCCTATCCTTTGGTCTACACATAGCTCAAACTATCCAGAAAGTTCATAAAAAGAATGGGAACCCTTTATAGAAACAAAAACTTCCTCACAGACAAAGCAAGACTCACTCTAGCTCAAACTTACCTCCTATCAACATTTACCTACGCTGCTCCAGTCCTGACACATATTAAAAAAATCACTTCTGGACAAACTAGAGTCATGTTATAATAAAATAGCCAAATTTACCAACAACTCCCCCTTCAGAACACATAACTGCCAAGTACTAAAACAATTACAATGGCTAGAATTCCCACACCTACTATCCTACTTACATCTCACTTATGATTTCAACATCATAAAATACCCAGAGAAAACTCCAGCCCTACAACAGCTACTAACCTCCTACTCTTCCAGTCACCCTCTCCGCTCATCAAACAAACCTCTCCTCAGTATCACATCTGCAAACAATACTGCAGGCAAAGCCCTTTTCTCCCACATCATAGCTAAAAAATGGAACAACCTTCCCACTAACATATCCTCTGCAACAACAAACTTTAACTTTAAAAGACTATTAAAACCACATCTCAGGAGAATCTGGATCTGTCCATGCATTACTTGAAAATTAGTATATCTTCGCTACTCCTCCACAACACTCTTAACATCATATACACTTATGCTTGCACACTTACATATACTCACTTCCAATTAAGTCACACTGGCTTGCTGCCTCCTTCAGTGTACACCCACTAGGAAATGTAAACAGTTATTTTAAAATAGCAAATGTAGTCACTACCATTCTTTTGTAATATTTTGTCTACAGATATTGTAAGATATTGTTACATTCATGTAACCCTATATGAATTATTGTGCTAGATTCTTGTATATGTCTACCTCTAAACATTTGTATTTTTTATACTATTTCATATTGTATTGTTCTTGTTTTGTTTTTTTTTTCTTGTCAAATGTGGAGCTTTTCTCCCCGGGCATCCACTGAAAATGGACCTGGTCCAGTTGGATTTTTTTCCCGGTTAACAAATGTAAAATAAATAAAAATAAATAAAAATAATAAATAAAATATAATGTAATAGCTATGATACAGTTGAAGTCCCATACCACAACTATCTTCTTGGCTAGGCATAAAGTTATTGTCTTAACACAGGGCACAATGTATTGTATCAAATGATCAAGGACTGTACTTACAGATGACTGCAGTATGCCTGAGGTGTCTTGGACAAGCCAGAAGGGGATCTCTGTGGCTAAACTGCTGACCAATGTCATGATCTTGGCCTATAATTATATGCGCATTCATGTCCTGGCATAGGTCTAATGTTCTTTCAAGTGTGTGCGTGCATTCATCTGGTATTGGTCAAGCTATTCACAGACAGTCAATGTGCTATGCAGAATCCAGACCAGCACTAGTGGTATCAGATGGGCTCTTATTGCTATACTGTGACTTGTGTGATTAATGCCATCATCCCCAAGACAATGAAAGGTGCTTAACTTATCTTAGAGATTTCCCTGGGGATAGTATTACCACCATTGCCTACCATTTTACATGTGTGCACCACTGAATACACTGTCTCTAATCCATGTTCCATCTCATATATGTGTAGCAAGACAGAACAACTCTCATTTATGTCACTGCTTGACTGTTGATTTTATCCCTGTCAATTGTCCTTTTCTGTCTGTCTATCAAATGACTATGAAGTTTTCCAATTTCTTTGCTATAGCTTTTTCTGCATTGTAGCTTTCTGCACTTTGGCCCACATCTCTGAATTCTGGCCCTTATATCTTAGTACTACATAAATTACTTTGGGCAAAATTCATCTGACTTTTATCTAACACTCATAGAAATGTAGGTATATTTTAAGATCATCAGTTAAGTTACACACTTGGCAGCTGAAGTTGTGAATGAAAATAAAACTGTAAAGATCAGTCAAAAAGTAACAGTCCAGAGTAGTATGCAGTTCATTCACTTGCACTACAGAAACATTGTGTCATAAAATATGCTGTAAGAAATGAATGAATGATTGCAGACATTTTATTAGGAAGATACTTGAGCATGCTAGAACTGGAGGCCTGATTCAATATTTGACCAACTATAGCTGACCTTTCCAGTATTTCCTTTACACAGTGTTTCTTGATCTTTCAGTTAAATAGCGCCTGAAGATCGGTATGCGTACAGTTTTTCAACACTCTCTGCTAGCAGCATAAAAGAATGGTTAATCCACAGTGAGAGGCAAAGCAGTACAGAAAGATGTTTCACAGTCCTGACATAGCCACATGACTAACTGAAGTCCGTACATGCAGGGTAACTGACAGGCAGTGTAACACTTGAGAGTCATTGCAATGTGTTTCACACTGATCATTATGTATGCTTACAGAAGCAGCCATGCACTCTGCACTACTTGGTGTGTGATCCTACTTTTATGTACAGGTTTAAAGGGGAAAGTGTGGTGGGGGGGGGCATCTTTGATTTTTATATCAGGCTTCATCTAGTATGAAACTGGCCAGACGTTGCATGAAGTTATTAACTTTGTTTCAGTTTGTACAATTAAATAAAAGATTGAAAGTGCTTATGTAGCTTAAAAGATTTATGTAATGTTTATGATCTTGGAAGGAAAATAAATTGTTTATTATAAATGCTTTGAAAAGTATGAATATTGTCTTTATTAATAGTAAAAAAAAAAAGAAAAAAACATGGTAACGTACTGATAACACTTTAATATGCAAAACTTTTGGGTAACACAAACCTTTCCTCAGTGCTAAAAACAATACAATGACATAATGCTTAAATAGTAGAAATAAAACACACAGCCAACACAACTCCATGTACAATTAGTAAATTAAAACAATATCACAATGCATTTAAAGGAACAGCAGGAATTATTTCAGACTCACTTGTTTAAGCTTAAGTTCAGGTTTTAATGTAGCAGTTTGGTTAATACCAGGTGGACAATCAGCTTGAAGTTGTAAAATCCACTTATACTCCTTAACCTCAAGTTTGTTATTCATATAACCTCTCCTAATAGTTCTATCAATGACATATATAACTCTAAAGGTAAATGTGTGTGATGAACCGGCCTCCTGAATATGTTTGACTAGCAAATTTGATGGTATATCCCTCCTAATCTCAGAATTATATTCAGTAATTCTGTCTTTTAATCTTCTCACAGACTTCTTCACATAGAAGCTGGTACATACTTTGCACGTAGCAAGATATACTACACAATTAGTATTATAAGTTGCAAAACACTTGAAAGCATATACCTTATTAGTCACAGGGTGTATACAATTTGGATTATGTTCAATAAGAAAACAACAACAACAATTATATCACGGAAATGTTCCAATTTTAGTTTTTTTTAGCTGTGGTATCATCACGCACATCTTTATAACCTAATTGCTCTTTAAGATTAGAACAGTTATGATAAGTAAACATAGGTTTATTCTCAATGTATTTTTGTAACTCAGGCATAGTTCTTAGAATACCCCAATTATCTGATATAATACTCACAATACCTTTACTACACCTACTATAGGTGGTTAGATATCTTACAATATTATCATTCTTGGGAACATCGACTACATCCATTCCTACAGAATCATTCCCAAAACATGGTCTAATTATAGAATCTCTTTAATACTAGTTAACACCCAGCTTCACATCCCATGTCAACAAATTCATACATCATCCCATCCATTTGTTGTTTGCAGCCATTCACATCAGTACTCAACCTACTTACTCATGTCATCTGTGCCTTGACAATTCACTTAAACACATGCAAAGAATGCATACTTCTCCTATCTAAATATTTATTCTTATGTACATATTTCCTATACATAGATGTATGCATATTGGTTCATATTTAATGGCAACATCTAAAAATTATATACAATTCAAAGAATAATGCATAGAAAGCTTTACAAAACTGGTACTAGTGTTCAAATATCCCTCACACTGTACAAGCTCACTAACTTCCCCTTCTCAAATTAAAAATACATCATCCATGAATCATTTAAAAGACTCACCTTACTTGAATAATGCTCAAGGCCATTACAGATAGTCAAAGGAATGAAAGGTGATAAGCAAGTGTTAAGCAGAGCAAGCACTTTCAACCCCCACTTAATCCAACTTTAAGGATTTTTGAAGCACTAGTAGAAAACGATATTAAAAATTTAAATATGAAAAAGAATATTATGAATAATTTAACAGATATTGAAGGAGAATTAATTCAAACACTACATAGTAATAAATGCAGGGTAATGAAACCTGACAAGGGGGGTGGGGTGATGCTGATGTATGCAATTGATTATGAAACAAAAATGTTTGCGATTTTGAATGATGAAGTTAAATACAGCATAACTTCTAAAAATGAAATTAATATTGCATAGGCAAAGATTGGATACTATCTTAATGATCATTTATTGCAAGGAGCATTGGACAAAAATCTTTACAATTTTTTGCATGAAGAAAAAACACATATCCCAATAGTATTTGGAATTCGCAAGACACATAAAAAACATTGAAAATCCCATATTCAGGCCAATTGTGGTGGGTGCAGGATCTATTACTGAACCTTTGGCTATATTTGTTGACCATTATCTGAGAAAGCTACTGGAGTCTTTGAAACACATTACAAAACACTCTTGGAATTTTTTAAAGAATATTTCTGGTGATAAGTTTAATAAAACAGCATATTTGGTTACAATAGACATGGTAGAATTGTTCCCCAACATTCCTCATAGTACAAGGTTGGAATGATTTCAAATGATAATATTAGAGGCTAAATATTTGAAAGCAGATGTCATGAACTTAATATTAGAATTCATTGAAATAATACTTAAAAACCATTATGTTTATTTTAATGGTGAATACTACTAACAAGAACAAGGTGTTGCAATGGGAGCGGCGTGTGTCCCCTTGTATGCCAACCTGGTTTTATATTATTGGGAAAGGAAATTTATTATGGAAACTGGATGGTATAGAAACATTGTTTATTATTCACATTTTTTGGATGGCATTTGTTTGCTTTGGCAGGGGGCATTAGATGAATTGACATCATTTTTGGCTAACATTAATAGCACAACAGATTTTCTAAGATTTACATTCACTTCATCCTCAGAGAAAATTGACTATTTAGATGTAACCTTGTACAAGGATTTTGTTAACAATTGTTTACAATCTAGGATATTCAGGAAGTGCACATTCTCAAACTCCTACTTACACTATGATAGTGGTCATCCACAATTTCAAAAAAGGGAATTATGAAGAGGAAGTTAATTAGAGCCTCAAGAATGTGTAGTGATTTTTCTGTGTTTTCCAAGGAAGTGGAATTTATTAGGGAACTTTTTTATACAAAGAAAATACCCAATAAGCCTTGTGGACAATTTAATTGATGAGGTGACTAGAGATAGAGATATTAAGTATGGTCCACTATTAGAGAAAGGTGGTTCCACAGAGGTGAAAGAGGTTGTAACACCAGTAGAATATGACGTTGCTTTTATACATACCTATTCCACTACCTCAATGGAAATAGAAAAGATTATTAAGAAGCACTGGGGGATTTTGAAGGTAAATGAAGAAACAGAGTTTTATACCTGATACACCAAAATTTATTAGAAGAAGGGATATAAACTTGAAAGAAATGCTTGAAAGAGCGGACCCTGGAAATGACAGAATAAGAAATAAGAAATTAGGCACATCTAAATGTGGAACTTGCAATCATAGGTTCATAGGTTCATATGTTGGTACTAGGCTATCAGCCCTAGGGCCTATGCCAGCCTAGCCATAACAATTCCCTGGATATTTCTTCCCACAATATTTACTTCTCTGGACCCCTGTCTAGCAGGGAGACTGACATGATCCCCAGGGTGAATTTCCTATCTCCCAGCCAATCATCAAGGTTCCTTTTGAAGAGGGCCAATGAGGCGCTCTGCTTGACATGTCTGAGCAGTCTATTACAGAGTATTTGGAGTCTCTGAGTCAGGAACCTATCCCTCCAGCATGTTTTTTTTTTTCATTGTGATGACAAGGTTTAGATCCCTGGAGTGTGTGGCTCTGAGGGATTGGGATTTCTTTAAGTGGAGCATGTCCAACAGCTCAGGGTTTGACATGGCCTTGTATGTTAAGCAGAGATCGCCTCTGAGTAGGCGATATGCCACAGAGTATAGCTGAAGTTTTTTTAGATGGTCAGCATATGGCATCTGCTTTAGGCCTGTGATTCCTTTAGTGAGGTATTTCTGTGGCCTTTCCAGCTGTTGCAGATGTCTTGTGAGGTACATACCAAATGGGGCATTATACTCTATAATGGGTCTAATGAGGGATGAGTACAGTAGGACAATGACCTCCTTTTTTTCTGGATGAAAAGCCCTTAGTAATGAGGTGTGCCACATAGAAGGATTTCCTGACTGTTGTGGTGATGTGGTTATCGAAAGTGAGACCACTGTCCACCTGTGTCTCTAAGTCTCTCATCACATCAGTGCAGGTATATTATAGACAAAAATGAAGTGTATATAGCATCTAGGAATTATTTATTGAAATGCATGGGACATTTTAATTGTAATACTTATGGGGTGGTTTAGTGATTGTGAAACATGTACTAGCTTTTATGTTGTAGAGATGGAAAGAAACCTTAGAAGGAGGGTATATGAGCATATGCGTGCCATTTTAAAAGGAAAGGAAACCAGTGCGCTTTTTAAGCATTCTAAGGGATGCTCAAATTTTAGGTTCAAATTCATGATTATAGAACAGGTGACGACTGATGCCCATGGGGGGAATTGGGAAGTCAGACTAGAATACAGGGAGTTGTTTTGGCAAATTAAGCTGGATTCAGGGAAACCTCCGGGCTTAAATGATTACATTAGCATTAGCAGTGTCCTCAGATTGAGGTCAGCAAAGTTATAGAACTTGTAGTAAATAATATAAAATATAAATTCTATATAACATTTCTTGTTATTCTAATTGTATATTTGGTATGAATTTTTATAGGTTTTTACATTATATGTAAAAATAATATGTTTAATATATTGTAAAAAAAATGTAATGACGGTATATAGTGAATATGTTTTTAAAAGTGGGTGGGTGGTAAATGTTTCATTAATGCTCTTTTTCTATTGGGTATATGTAAGTTGCTGGTTATATTTAAATGACTATTCAAGCATTGCAATTTGTTCTGATGAAGCCTGACACTGGTTAGGTGAAAGTTCTTAACTTGATACTGTACTTTTTTTAGTGATTTTTATACTGTGTTGGGTCACATAGACCAGTCCTGTATTACAGTTTCTGCTGCTAGCTGTGGTGACTTAGTTTTTCTAAGTCAGTTTCCTGGAGGTTTCCATTACAGATAGTCTCATTCTCCCATCCATTTAAAACTAAAGTAGCATAAGTATTAGCTGCAGGAGTACCCATTGCTACTCCTGAGGCCTGGTGATAATAATTTTTTATCAAAAATAAACATATTATTCTCTAACACAATTTCAAGTAGTTCACATAATAGTTGTGCCTGTCTACTTGAAATCTGACCATAGACACATAAAAATTCCCTAATAGATGATATTCCTTATTCATTTGGTATCACTGTGAGCAGTTATTTTATGTTAAGAACAACCACTTGAAAATAAACACACTCTCCTTTCATACTAATCACTCAGCTGCTTAAGACAATCAGCACTATCTCTTTTCACATATTTAAGATAAGAGCACAATGTGTTCTGCAAATACTTAGATATAGGCTTAGTAGACCAACCCCTCCCAGAGACAATAGGTCTCACGGGGATGGGGGGGTGGGGGTTGGTCAATGATTTATGTATTTTAGGCAACCCATATGATATTGGTATCACAAGACAAGAAACAGCAAAAAAGATGAAAGTGTCAATCGTAATATCATTCATTATCTGGAGATCATAGATCAACATATTAATATTAATAAACTTATCAACATCCAGACACGTTATTTCTCTAAAAGCTTGCTATTTTGCAGCCCAAATGAGCCAGGCACCTTTGTGCAGTGATCAGCACTCTGGATAGTACTTAGAAATAACTTCCACCTGTCACTGTCTCTGTGGCACAAGGTGTAAGTGAACTGAGCTTAAAGAAAGTGGACACATAATGCAGGGTTCAGTCAAGTTTACAGATATTTTTATGACTGGATTCAGAATAAATACTGACACCTAATGATGTGTATGATGTGAACAGGCTAAAATGTGTGAAACATGATAAAAATCTTACCTGTAGTTCCTGTGAATTGCTGTTACAAAGCTGTTGTAATCTCACCTCTTCTCGTTATTAATAACAGTATGTGCTAGGGATGTTGTAAAGTGAGATAACGCAAAAGCAGTAACATGCATTATGTGTACAAGTGTTATATTTGTGGAGAAATTACCCACATCTCACAAGTATTCATCATAACAGTTATACAATGTATTGTAAACTTCAATGTCATGGGTAATTTATGTACTGTGACAAGAATGACAGCTGTGTGTCCTATTTTGGAACAATTGCCATTACATGAAATTCTGATGATTGTTTGTTCTTCCTTTGGCTTTTCCCAGTTAGGGGTCGCCACCTTGGAACTCTGGTCTCCTAATGATTGGCAGTAGATTTTTACAGTGCCAAGGTGCCAGCTCAATGCCCAACCTTCAACTAAGGCACGCCCATTTCACACATGTCTTTTGAACGCCACCCTACCATGAGGAGGACATGCAGATTCCACAGAAAAGGCGCTCCAGCCAAGAATTGAACGGGAGAACCTCTTGTTGTGAGGCGACAATGCTACTGCTGCACTACCGTGTAACCTAAATGATACTTGTAACGTTGCTAGCAGATGTGAAAAGGATGACTGTATTATACGTGTGCTATAACGGCTTTGTCCCTTGTTACACATACTCATTACATGTGCTACTTTGTAATATAAGGTCATTCTTTTTTTTTTTTGCTATTTTTAATGCCTTTTGCATTTGTCATCTGCTTGACAGTGTGCAGACATGGTTTACTTCTTAAGGAAAAAAGTGAAAAATTTAATTTGGGCTGCCTTCAGCGAAGTAAATTAGCCTGGTGTTTCTGTGTGAACATTAGCACTCCAAATGATACTAAGAATTAGACCGGTACCAGTGTTTGGACATCAACATTCTGGATACTACTAAGAATTAGCCTGGTGTCAGTGTAGGGACATCGACACTCTGGATAATAATAAGTGAAGAAAATGCACCTGTCATATGAATTTCTCTGTGGCACAAGGGGTACATTAAGTGAAATTTAAAAAAATAGGACAGCTAATGCAGGATTTTAATTCAGTTGACAGTTTTACAGAGAGGGTCAGAATGCCATTATCACAACATTTTGATTAGGAATGTCACAGTAAATGCATATAAGTATCATGACTATGTTAATTGTAAAACACGCATCATTACTGCTTACTATAGAAGCCCAACACAATGAGTATACATAATTTTAGACATGACAGCGATATTTAATGCAGAATGCACATGCATAGGTATGATGTGCACAATACTTTTGATATAATTCTTATGAATTATCACATATTATAAGTATACGTTTATGACAGAATGTCTTGTGAAGTAGATATCTACCCTAACCCACAATGTATTTTCTCAGGTCATGCAACTACATGCATCTGAAATGCATTTACAAAGTCAAATACTGCCTTTTACATAAAATGCACTCTCATGAATAAGTAAAGTCACAGACATACACCCGGATTCACAAATCCTCCGTGTAAAACTTAATAAGTCTTACCCGGAGGCTGCAGTTGATCAGTATGATGTCAGCGTGCCATGAATATGCATGAGGGCATGCTGACTCAACCGTAAGTCTTACACGGACCATGTAAGAAAGCAAGTGTTTCAAAAGTAAAAAAAGCACACACACAAGAGTGAGTCCGCTCAAATGTCCTTGAACCCAACACTACACTCCCTGATATTCTAAAGCCCTATCATAGTTCTAAAACACAAAATATTAAATATAATTTTTTAAATTCCCAAAATAGCTGCCCGTATTTGCACGTGTGTGCAAGGGTGTGCCCATTGCTTAGCTGCAGTTAGCAATTCAGACATGGAAGAGCATAAGAAAGAATATTTGTGCAAATCACATGCAATAGTGTAATGGCAGAGCGTTCGCACAAAGAAGAGGCATTCATGGTTCGAGTCCCACCACTCTCTTTTGTATTTATGCTTTAAATCAGTATATGAAATAATACCTGACAAATATGTTTAAACATTACTAAAAAACAGTGAAATGGCCAATGTATCAGTGAAGAAAATAAATATTTTAAAGGATCCTGATATAAAATTGCATGCAGTTAAGCAGCGCTTCATCAAGCACAATAGAGTCGCCCGAAGTTTAATAGCACTTTGCCTAGCGCAATAGAGGTGCCCACCGTTTAATAGCGCTTTATCCAGTGCAACAGAGTTGCCAATAATTTAATGGCGCTTTACCTAGCGCAATGTGTTTGCGCAGACGTGCGCACTGCATCAACCAGGGCACCGTAGGGCACCGAGGAGCAACGTAGAGCAAAGTTGCTTAAATGCAGCCACACCCCCTAGCCTGTCTGGCCTGTCTGGACAGTATGAGAATAAAATGAATGACAAAGTTTGTACCCAGGACTCTGTGCATCAGAAGCAAAGTACAGAACCACTAAGCCATGACAACATAGGAGAAACATCCACTGTTAACATTCATATACTTACGAATGATAGTTTAACCATTACCAAGCAGGTCTGCAGGCAGCCGAGAATTTTACAAAATGGCCAATCACAAAAAAGTGCTGGAAATGCAGCATATGTAAGCCCCACTGGCGTGAATACATGCCATAACTGATTGTAGCTCACATCTGCAGTTAGAATGTCTGGTGTCGGAGAGGGAACATGCTTCCAAGCGCAACGTTGGGGCATCGAGGAGTCCAAATACATGGTTTGGCTCCTTGTTCACTGTCACGAGACAAGACTCCTGCAGGGCCAGTTCCAAGGGATGGAGTACAAGGCAAAGGCTTGGAGCCAGTTAGCTCATGACCTCACCAATGCCACAGGTGTTCCTCGGACTGGTAAGCAGGTCCATCACCACCATTTAGACCTGAAGAGATGAAAGCAGGACCGCCTGAACCAGTGGATACACCGTTAAAACAAATAAAGGAGTGAGCCTGTGGACAAGTGTGTAATGTCATTAATAAAGGTCTAAGACCCAGAGTGTGTCTGTGTCACAGAGTCTGAAATGTTGTTGAACCCTTGCATTATACAAACAGTACTGTTTGAAAAGGTAGTGGCAACCCAGAGTTGTGCAGTCTCATATAAAGTGGGTGATGGAAGTGCTAGTAGCTGAGAAACATATATACAGTCCACAACAGTCAGTTACTGGCTGGCATGAATAAGTGAAACTGGCACATGTGTAGCATGTTATATTTTCCCCAAAAATGTGAGTACGTGTCAAGAAATGCAGGGTTCTGTATAAAATGAAGTGAAAATGTCATGTGAAAACATCCCAGATATGAAGATAAAGAAATATAAATGCAATCAAGAAATATATAGCAGTAACATCTGCATCCTGGACAGTTAGTATGTCCGATATAGGTCAGGCATATATTGAACTAGCCAAACCCATTACACAACCAAATGTATGGTAGCAAGTGTAATAATTCATGTAGGGGATATACACATGCAGTCACTAGGAATGTAGTGTAGATGAAAAGGTCAATCAAAGATGTTAACCGAGGTATTTTCTGCACCCTACTGTATGTGCATAAACCATGCAATTCCACACCTCACTGGGTATGTGTAATCTTAAATATTTGTTGGGACATATGTCCTACTGTTCTATAAATATTTGCATTCACGTTGATGCATCTGCCCTGTTTGAACACCACAATCATGGTGGCCTGTTGCTACCAAACATCACAGAAAAAACTCCAAAACAATGAACGAAACCAACCAGAAAAACACCAAGGGCTGCAGTAACTCATACACTCGGACCAATAGTGGAATGAAAAAGGAAATAGACCACGTTGGAAACCAACAACCACTTTAATACAATTCAACAAACCAGAACAAAGGCAGACAATAGTTAACCTAGGTTTCATCTTAATACATAAGACATCTTCAGAACAAATGCATGCTACTGATCTCCTGTTTAAATACATTCGTTAATTATCAATCAACCTTAATTAGCAATGAATCCTTAAAGTTAAAACTAAACCTTACAAGAACATGATGATACTACATAAAACTCAACTGAAACCCATGTAACAAATAATACAACCCATAACATCATTGTTGCCACTTAAAAATACTCATTATGACCTATCTATATGTCAAACATAAATAATTAACACAAAAATACATAAAATTAATAATAAGTAATTCCTATAATAAAATGCATTTAAAATCTATGAAGTACATATAAATTATAAAATGTCACCAATTGCTGAAAAATCAACAAATATTGGGAAGTAATACACACAGTCACCCAGCCAAAAATGATATTATACTTAACCATTAATATACCTCAACTTTAATAAAGGGGCAATGCTAATACTATCATTTAAACCGGGATATCTGGTGGCATCAAGTCTCAGTTGCCATTTCATTTCACAGAGGTCCATGTGAAAATCTAAAACATGTCCTTGTACATCCTTTGCTATTTGTTGTATAATAGCAAATTTAAAACTATGCCCCGGATGTTGTGTAATATGCCTAAATAGGGCATTAGTATTCTTATGATGCCTAATATCTAAGATATGTTCCCCTATTCTATCTCTAAATGCTCTACAGGTTTTCCCTATATAAAACGCTAAACATTCATTGCATTTGGCCATATAAACCACATTTTTTGTATAACAATTGAAATGCCCCTTAATAAAAAATATTTCATTCCTCACCATAATTTTGTTTTTAGTTGCCAAAATATATGAACAAAGACTATGGGCCAGATTCAGGAAGCCTCCGTGTAAGAGTTATAACTCTTACACGGAGGCTGCAGTTAAACGGTGTGATGTCAGCATGTCATGCATATGCATGAGGTGCATGAGGCATTCTGAATCACACTGTAACTCTTACACAGTCCATGTAAGAGAGTAGGGGGCGTGTCCGTAGGCTAAGCCCTGCATGCGGACACGCCCCCGTAAGTGTAGAATGGCTGAAAGTAAACAGCCACGAGAGAGGCCATGGAAATGTAAACAAACACACTACACAACACATTCCCCCACAGACCATCAGTGTACAAAGTGAACAGAGGCTATAAAATGAAAATAAAAACTGTTTTATTTTTTTTAAACCCCGTAAATGTGTGCTAGCGCAATTGCAGTTAGCAGGCAGTGGAGAAGGATATGAGAACTAAATATGCAAAGTAAGACAAGAAGAAATAGCTGAGCGGTAGAGTTGCTGGCTTAAGAGTAGGCAGGCAGGGTTTGAGCCCACACAACAACCTTTTTTTTTTTATTTGTAAATAAGCACTAAAAAAGCCCCTGACAGTATTGTACAAATGTAAAAGTATACCCTTTTGTAAAATGGAATGAAATGGAGCATATATATTGAAGTAACACAATAATAAAAATAATTAGAAATGTAATGATAGCTAAGCTGCTGTGAGACAGAGTGCCCGTAGCTGCGTAGTGCTTAAAAAGCTGCAAACTGTATGCCCGTTGCTAAGCACCTGTTTAACAGGCTGAAACTGTTTGCAATTAGCTGTGCTTAGCTTAACATGTGTGTCACTAGCCAATTAAGGTTTATCCCAGCGCACACCATTTGCGCGCCGCTCCCACAAGCTAACTGCCAGTGCGCATGTGTTAGCTCCGCACAAACAAGCGCATACCTGCTTTTAAGTGCTTAAAAGTGCTTATGGCATGTTTGATTGACAGGTCTTCAACTCATGTCTGTCAGGAAAATTAAAAATCAGTGGTTAGATTCGAACCCAGGATACCCTGCACTAGAGTCAAGGTACTAAACCACTAAGCCATGACAGCAACACCTAGAAATGCAGAAATAGCATATATATGGGATAAAATCCAGAATGGAGCATGATAAAGCATTTTCAGTGAAGTAGATACAATTCCAAAACGGCCAATCAGAGAAATGTGTAGGAAAAGCGGCATATATACGCCCCATAGGCGGGAATACACACCAGAACCGATTGTAGAACAGACCTGCAGTCAGAATGAGTGGAGTAGGTGAGGGACATTGCTTTCAAGCACAGCGTTGGGGCGTTGAGGAGTCCAGATACATGGTCTGGCTCCTTGTCCATCATCACGAGGCCCAACTCATGCAGGGCCAGGTCTCATGGGGAGCGTTCAGGGCGGAGGCATGGGACTAGTTGGCTCGTGATCTGACCAGTGCTACTGGCATTCCACGCACTGGTGAGCAGGTCCGTCACCACCATGCGGACCTGAAGCGGCGTAAGCAAGACCAGTTGACCCAATGGATCCAGGAGGCCCGGAATATGCCCAACACCCCACCACTGAGTAAGTTAAATGTATTCATGTATGTAAGGATTTCAACTAGCTGATACCATGGAGATGTGTAGTCCAATATTACTTCCTTTGTATTACAGCTGCAGGTGTCCGCTCTGTGAACCGTGAGATGCATGACCATAGGCTGGTGCGGCTGTGCCACCATGCAGGTTAGTAACCCCATCTAGTACTTGTAAATAAATATTATAGTGTAGCATGTATCAGAACACTGCAGTGTATTGATTAAAGGTAATCTAATGTGCAAGCAGGAATTGAAAGGTTGCAGGTATGGCTGCAACAAGTTCATCAGTATGCAAGTGTGACTGGAAAAATAATCTAAAGAAATAAATAGTGCTGTAATACAGATGTCCCACCATTAATTAAATGTAGTATAACCTGCAGTAGTCTCCAGAGTACAGCTTCAGAATCTGAGGTAGTCACATGTGTGATTTATCCCCTGTTGAAATGCTGAATCATGACAGAAGTGAGGCTGTTGGAAAGTGTTTGAATCACCACAGGTCTAATATGTGAACAAAGCCTAGAAGTACCAACCTGAACTGTGAAGTTGAAGGATGTGTGAGAGTGACAGAAAGGGTCATGTATGAATAAATAAAGTGGTAATAACCCCTGAATATATTAGCCCCAGTGTGTTTCCACAGAACTAAATGCATGTGGGAAGTACAAATTAACATCCCAAACTGATTTCAGTGTGTCTGAATCTGGAATGTCTAGGCCAAAATCTGTATATGGTGATAACAGTAAACAATTTGCAGATAGAATGAATTATTATCTGACAGACTAAACAGCCATAGTTGTCCCCTGTCCTGTCATCAAAGTGTAGCAGGATGATGTATCTGATCAAATTAAAAATAAGTAGGATAGTGATGTATTTGTAACAGGTGTAGCATGACAGTCAAATAAAATTCATTTGAAACATCAGCCTCAACTTAATTGTGTACCTATTACAAATGTATATCAATGTGTAACTTATGAATGTTTCATCACTTTCTATCCCCACCCAACCCTATAATTCCATATAACAACACCCAATAAATATTGGTATGTGAACATTTCATTAACCATGGACATTTGTCCGTTTCAAAAATATATGCATGTCTGTTCGTGCATGTGCCCTGTTCATACCTGCAAATCTGATGGCCTGTTGCCATTAATCAACCCTGCATGTTGTTTGATTGTGTATTTCCGTTCAAATAATGCATGTGATATTGACATGCCCCTTGTTCAATGGTGTTAATATCTGGGTGTTTGTTTAATGGGAATACCAATGCATGCTGTTACAACTAATCTGAATGGAATAATATGCCTAATATGCCACTAACCCAAACTAACATAACTACTCACAAACCTAGAATGCTTGGGAAGGCAGGTCCCAGCGGACCCACCTCTCCCACCTCAGCTGGCAACTGCACCTGGCACTAGTGCCCAGGCCGGACCCTCATCCGGTGGCCCTGTGCCACCTTCGGGTGGAAGCACTGCAGGGGATGGGAGATCCAAGACTCCGTTCTTGGGCCCCTACGCCAGCTCGAGGCTCGTGTGGCACAGCTAACAGCCCCACCCGTTGCCCCACCTACACAGCCCCCAGCACAGCCCCGTCCTGGGCTGTGAAGGAACAGTGGCAACTGCCTATGGGTGGGGATATCAGTTCCACTGTTGCCATCTGTGGGCTCATGCGTCTTGGATATCCCAACCTCCGTCCCCGTCAATTGTGTAACCCCCCCCATGTGTGTCATATACCGCCCCTGTATGCGTCTTGTCTGTCTTGTCTGTTAACCTACTCAACCTACCTCCCCAGCTATACCGACTTCCTTCACCTGACATACCACTCTCCCCTGAAAAAAAAAATGGCACTCTGTACCCACAAAAAAATTACGCCCCATACATAGCTGTCCATGTCGCACACATGTCCGCTTGACATTGAAACTGTTAATTACAATTGGCTCTACAACAAACATTAATGTTGTCCTGACACCTCTCTCAGGGGTGGAAGGTTTCAAATGTCTCACCAAAATACATGGAAATGCACAGCTGTTGCTGCTAAAGACATGGGCATCTATGGGCCTTACCTACATCCCTCCTGCAAAACCCATGCTTGTTTCCCTACTGTCTTACCCTCTTTGTGACCCCTTTTATACCACTTTCCTGTCACCCCTTTTTCTTTTCTTTCAAAGAAAATAGCGCGGGTGTGCGCTTGTGCTAACGGAGCTCACCGTCAGTGCATCGTGGGCTCAGCAAAAGCGCAGACCTGGTTTTAAGTGCTTAAAAGTGCCTTTATGGCACTTTGATTGACAGGTCCTGTACTCATTTTGAAAGTCTGGAAAGAAAAATAAATTCCTACTGCCAGTCTCGAACCTAGGACCTTGGTAACATTAGTCTGTATGACCTACCACTAAGCCATGACTGCCATACAAGAATGTAGTGCTAAAATAAATATAACATGTAATAGTAGGAATCAATATAAAGGCAATATAGGAGGTGTACTACCCAATAAATTTCAGGTAGAGTTTTAATGGCCTAATTACTGGATTCCCACACTAGTTCAGTGTTAACAGAAACAGCCCTACTAATTGTTCGCTTGTACATAATAATGTAAGGTAATGTACACATAAGAAGGTATGTAAATGTACACATACATATATATAAATATATAGTAATACATATGAAATATAGTCGTAGGTGTCAGTATCCATACACACTCACTACAGGAGACAGTGAAGATAAATGCAGCAGCCAGAATCTGCAACACAGCCTGACTCCTGTGAGACCTACTAACCCCTTTAACTGCTTAAAGATGCCTCCAGCACTTTGATTGATAGACCCTGTACTCAATTTGAAAGCAAAATACAAGCATACTAGTAGGCCCTACCACAAGACCATTGTAACACTAGTCTGTATGACCTACCAGCAAGACATGACTCTCATACAGGAATATAGTGCTAAATAAGTGGAACATGTAATAGTAGGAATGAAGATAAAGGCAATATAGTATGTGTACTACCCTAAGCATGTCAGACAGACCTTCACTGTCCCAATTACTGGATTCCTATACTAGTGTGTGTTAACAGAAACAGCCCTGAAAATTGTTAGCTTGTACCCAATATTGTCAGCTAATGTACATATATGACAGTATTTATATGTACACATATGTATATATAGCAATACATAATAAATATAGTTGTGGGCGTCAGTATGCATACACACTCACTACAGGGAACAGGTGGGAGAAATGCAGCAACCTGAATTCACAACACAGCATGAAGCATGAGAGATGTACTAACCTTCACACTCACAGAACATTTTCCAACAGCATACCAGCATGGTCCACGCCCTTACTATCTGAAAGGGCAACGCTTATCTCACATACCTTTTTATAGCACTGTCCTGAAATCACAGTGAGACATGCAATCAGTACACAACTGGCTGTATGCAATTAGCCAATGCTGTCTTACAATTGGTGCAGAGGCCATCACATGGGCCTATGCAGATACCTACAAAAACATTCAGTACCCACACTCCACACATGCAATACAATCATTGCACAAACCTGAGAAAGAGAGAGAGAGAGAGAGAGAAAAACAGAAATATGAAAATAAACAGACTGACAGCAGCAAAACCAGCAGCAGCAGCAGAAAACTGCAAGCAGCAAGCAGCATCACTGATACAGCAACAGCTGCCACAAACACAGGTAATGCAAAGTAGCAGGTTAATACTGTGTTTACTGTGACACCTCCAAATGTATCATAGTTCACTATCTATAGGTATGTCCATGAGATAGGTTGTGTGTACATAGTCCTGAAATATATACATATATAATATTGCTGTACATGTTGCCCATACTTAAAACTTCCATAGCTTAGAACACAAGGCCAGTTGTGCATATGATGCAGTAGTTACCAGGGTCAGTAGAGGTTACTCCTCATTGGTGTGGGACCACTGTGTATGTATGGCACTGTTCAGGTACATATCCTGTAGTATGGCCAGGGATTAATATCAGTCTGTCATGTGGTGCTATGTTCTCCAGGGGTGAATGTAGCACACATCCAGGGATACCATTTCGTAACAGTGATACTATGTGTTCTGCAATGATGAGGGTGGCTCTCACCTGGACATGTGAGAGGATAGGGAGGTTACAGTCATCTGGGATAACTAATACCACATGTGTAGGAGAATGGGGGGGGGGGTACCTGCACCTAAACAGTCTGCAACAATGTTGCCAATATCTGTGCATTTGGTGAATGTGAAGCATCTTAACACTGCTGACCACAGATGCCTTGCCGTCATGTGAATCTGCCCTGTGCTGCAGTAGCCTCCTACTATTGTTATACAATATGCCTGTATTTGTAGTCCACTTGACAGGATTAATAAGTGGTGTGCAGTTGTTCTTGGTTAGATATGTGTGTGCACAGTACATGCAGTATGTGGGATGTCTGTGGTAAGCATATGCAAAGGGGCCGGCGGTGTGTGTTGTGGCTTCCACTGGCCCAATGGGCTGCATGGATAGCATCACTGTCATAACTAGTGAATAACTGTGTAATTACATGCATACATAGCAAGGTAGTGTACTGTGCTTGTGGTGTTGTTCGGATATGTATATCCATGCTGAGTAATGTGTGCCCACATCACAGGGTTGGATGGCAACACACATCCAGTATGTAGGGATGAACACCCAGAGTGTGTCAGACATGTCGCCTGTGCAGAAATATCTGGCCATTACCTGTGCATCCCCCACAACACACACACATGCAACATATGGCAGAAGAACTATAGCAGTACACACATGTTCATAGGTTCATACTAGGCTATTTGCCCTAGGGCATTGGTAAGCCTAGTAGAATGTATTTGTCTTTCGCCGCCCAATTACAAGTTATGCTGCTATGCCCTTGTCCGACGTTAGTATACTGTGCCTCTGTCTAACAGTGACATAGAAGTGATACCTGGCGTACAACTATGATCTCCATCCACTCATCCAGATTCCTATGGAAGAGAGTCAATGAGGGAATCTGCCTAACCTGTAGTGTGAGCTCATTACAGAGTGAAGGGAGCCTCTTGGTTAGGAATATGCCCCTCCAGCATGTCCATGTATGTCAGTGCTGAGGTCCAGGTCTCCTGAGCATGTTGCTGTATGGGACTCTGATTGCCTGAGGTGCAGCATGTTCATTACTGCTGGGTAGGACATGGCTGTATATGGCACGCACAGATTGCCTCTGAACAGGCAGTATGCCACTGAGTCCAGCTGGATTTCCTTTACCTGGGCAGCATATGACATCTGTTTGAGCCATTGCATCCTCTTGGTGAGGTACTGTTGTCCTGTACCAGTTGCTGTAGGTGTCTGGTTAGGTACATCCCAAAAGGTGCATTGTACGCAATTATAGGCCTGATGATGGATGAGTAAAGAGGCACAATGACCTCCCCTGCCATACATGTCAATCCCTCATGATTAGCTGGGCTATATAACATGTCTTTCAATCCACATTGGCCATGTGGTCGACAAATGACAGACCGCTACCATGTTTCTTCCCCAGGTCCCCAACTACATCTTCTGTACTCAATGGCCTAACACCTATGTTGTACTTTGCCACCAATGTGGAGGCGTGGGAATCTGCATTGAATACTGATACTCCCCCTCCCTTGTTCAAGTGTTGGGGCCGACAAGAATGGTAACAGCTATAACTTGGTAGTACTGGTGTGCTCCTGTGAAACCTGAAACAGGTTTATGTTACTGCACAGATATCGATGTCCAGAATGCTAAGTAGGGTTTTGAGTGCGTGCATCCTGAGGTCTAGACTTCTGGTGTTGAGTAGCATCACTCTTACTTCCTCATCCTTTGTGATACAAATGGATGTGGGTTTGCCTTATGAACCTTGCCTAATACAGGCACTATGGGTGTAGCAAGAGGCTCCATCAAATTCCAATAGGACAGGGGTGACAGGTGCAAGCTGTCCCTAGCAAAGCATACCACCCCAAGATGGCAGGCATTGGCACACCTGTGAATGACACCAGTATGTCAGTCAATTGATGGAAGGGATCATCGTGCCTTGATATTGTGGCATTGTTCTTGGTGAGGGTAGGGTGCTACTCAAGGTCAGGGTCAAACTGTCTTGGGCTACGTGCTCAGAGAGCTCTGTACTGTCTCATGTCATGTAGTCCAGGGAGGTATGTGTCAGGTCATTCACACCAGCATGGACATTGACTGAGTCATACCTGTACTTGCCTTGGGGTTACCTGAGTGTTTGTGTTATGTGGCAGGTCATAGTGCCCGACAGGCTGCACACCGTTACCCTCACCTCGTTAAGCCTGGTGAACGTGATGTTAGTGTGCCTGATGATAGAGGCACCTAGTACAGGTGTATGAGGTGTGTTGTTTACTGTTAATGGCTGTGAGTGTTCAGCACATTGGCTTTGTGTGATATGTGTTGCACGTGTTCGTTTCCGTGGTAGTGGTTGCCTGAGTGTCTGCTTAGGAGGTCTCTGCTGCATAGGCAGACCTGTAGTCCGAGCCTACAAGTATGTTCATGTGTGATCATGTGTTAGTTTTGCTGTCGTGGTAGGTCTATGTGAGACTGGAAGTGTAGTGAGTGTGGTTTCCCTCCCCACCTGACTGGTTATGGCGGTATTGAGTAGACAGAGACTAGCCTCCAGTTTGGTATATGGTTGCATCACCCACATGAGTTTGAATTTGTTGTTAGGAGGAGGGGGTTGTCTGTGTACATGCAGCTGTTCTAACATTGTCTCTGGAGTACCACACTCACCAGCTGGACTGGGGAGGGAACTGACAACTGACCTCTGGACATGCTAGAATACTATTGTGAATTCCGTAATAATTGAAAACAAGGTCCAGTGGGGAGTGAGGGTATACTGATATTACCTACAACTGCTGACTGATATAAAAGCGTCAGTGAGCAAGTGCCAGGTAACCTAAGTGCAATGTGTCCCAATTAAGTAAATGCAACAATGACAAGCAGTCACTTGCTGTCATGTGTAACATGGAAGTACGTACAGTAAGCAATGCAGATATCAGTAGTGAGTCACAGACGTGTTGAGAAGCTGTGTATTATGTGGAAGTAGCATACCAGTGAAATAACAAGCTAACAAATAACAAGCATATAAACAAAGGTAGATCCAGGAGGCCTGGATGTAGTGTTTGCTACAGCAAACAAGGTGTAGCAATGTCAGTAAGATACAGCTCAGATATGCAGGCACTATAAACCTGAAACCAGATGTCCCCAGCTATGAATGGCAGAGTACAGCCTATTGTCACACACGAGTGCAGACCACAAACCTTGTTAATGTTAAATAACTGGCCTGAAGGCCAACTGCCTATACCAGAACTAATACACTTGTACACTGGGCCCTCAATCAGCAGTTCCCAACTTCAATGGATGAAAGATATGTGTCCTGCCACCACAGTGCTTGCCACAAACCTCCCTAATGTAAAACAACTGGTCTGAAGGCCAAGTGCTTAGTCCAAATGACTTAGAATGATAGCTACACTGTAATCAAGTTACAACCAAGCAGTAATAAGTACAATTTAATACTCCCTGTATAGAATGTGTACCATGTATTGCTAAGATACTATGCTGATAACCTGTTTGTGTACCTTTCCAGATTAGCATGGCTCCAAAAAGGAACCCAGCATATTCTGCTGCAGAGGATGACGTAATTCACCAGAACCTGGTGCGTGACTATGCCATCCTGTTCTCACGCACCACCCAGAATCAGCAGGAGAGGTCTGCACTGTGGCAAAACCTAGTTAGCAGGATAAATGATGTTGGCATGCATGATAGGACATATGAGCAGGTGAGACATCACTGCAGTGATTTGATTAGAAATGTCCACCAGCGTGCTGCAGATATCCACAGGCAGCAGGTTGCCACAGGTGGGGGGTGGCCACACATCCCCCCCTCACCAGACAGGAGGGGCTACTGCTAAGTGTTGTGGATCCAGCCCCAGAACAACAACAGCAACAGTCATGCATCATGATGGAGGTTGGATCCACACAGCAGCAAGACACCGAGCGTGCAGGTAAGATGCCATATTTATTTATTGTTATTACTTTCACATTTGTTGACCAAGATAGTCTAGCTGGATATATGTCCACGTTCAGTAGAGGCCTGGGGAGAAAAGCTCCACACATAACATAATAAAGGCAGACAGACAAGTTGTTAATACAGACAGCCAACATAATAGAAATATACACCAGCCTGTTAATTAAATCAACATACATTTAAGAAACTCAAACAGTTTAGAGTCATACACAATGTACTGTCGGTTTCAAAGCAATTCTACCTAAAGCATAACGGTTATGCAATAAGGCAAAAGCCATATAGATAATACTTAGGGCTCAGAAGGGTGGAGAAGTAGAAGGAGTATGAAAGATAAAATAATAGGGAAGAGGCAGGAGTCAAGAAGAGAAGTGAGGAAAAGAAGGAAGACAGTCAAGAGGAGGTGGGAGGGATGGGAGAAGTAGGTCAGAGCATAGAAGGACATCAAGGTGAAAGAAACAGGGTAGAAGCTAGTTTTTATGCACAATGAGGGGTTAAAGGTAAAGAGAGGGTGGGGAGAGGGACATTAGCCTGGAGTCCAACAAGAACAAAGCCAGTGGTTTTGGAAGTACAGTTTGAGTTGTCGTTTGAAGAGAAGTAAGGGTGAGATTAGAGTTAACTCCTGGTATGTACATATGACTGTTCTGTACACTGTATCTATCATCATGATATGTAATTGTGCATGTGTGATACAGACATTATGAGCAGCTGATTTGTATAAGGGAACTAGTGTACTACTGTACTGTATCATGTGCAAAACAAATGGCACACTTGTGCCCACTGACATTAATCTCTTCACACTTCCAGGTCCCTCCCATCTAGCAACGAGGCAGGCCATACATGCTGGTGAGTGTTTTTAACATTACCTGAAAAACAATTTATAATACTAGTAAGAGTAGTGTAACTCTGTAGTAGACATGCTGGTGAGTGTGTTAATAATACCTGTAATACCCAGTTATACTAAATTAAGAGTAGTGTAACACGGTACTGATGTGTGTGTTTACTGTGGGGTGTGCATGTGTGCGAGTGTGCCTGTGCCCATGTGTGCATGTGTGTTAGTGTCCATGAGTGCATGTGTCCATTTCTGAATGCGTGCATTAGTATTGAAGTGCATCTCTGTCAAATATGTGTTGAGACTGTAATCTGTGTTCCCTGTTTTCCTCCCGTAGGTTCTGGTGCTGCTCTGGTGACCTGCAGCAGGGAACCTGAATCTTGCGCCCCAGGTACTGATGATGATGAAATGTCTGTAATGGTGCAGGAAGGTGTGTCTGGGTCCACCATTGGTCAGCCAATTGTCAGTACACAGCTGTCAACCCTGTCAATGCGCACAGTCATCCTGCCGTTACATCCTTTGTCACCATTGTCCCTAGGTGATGGACAGTCTGCAGTGGGCATAGATCAGGGTAATGTGGTACCTGTGGTACATGCATCCCCACAAGGCAGCCATGAGCAGGGTCCTCCAATGGTACCACGCAGACAGTCGCCCATGGGTTCTCGTGGGGGCATCCGTGGCCGTACTGCCTCTGGCCGACGTGCCCAAGGAGGTATGTCAACCTCCACTATGTTTCGAACTGTCATGCAGGCACAGGCACGTATGGAAAGGTACACCAGACAGGTTCTGAGGGAGCTGAGAGCATGTCGCACAGCCATGACAGACGGCATGCGAGACGTTGCGAATGCTATCCGTAACTTCACAGATGTTGTTGACAGACATTGTGGGGGCATAGAACAGCTGCTCCACAACCAGATGTCCATGGGCCAGGGTGATGGTGTGCGTTTGCGACGTCGACATGGCCGTATGCCAGCAACAGCACTAGCTGGCAGTGGCCGCAGACGACAACAGGCCCCCTCACGCACCTCAAGTGCCAGCATCAGCCCCAGCAATGCTGGGTCTGTGCTGTCATCAAGACACCCCAGGAGACCACATGAATGTGGCTCTGGACAGTCCCAACAGGGAACTGTGTCCAGTCAACACACCCCTGCTTCTGACGACAGTACCCAGTCTGGGTTAGTACCGGATACGGCCCGTAGCACCCCTGCCAGGCACAGGTACCGTGTCCGTGCCCACAGACACTGATCTGGATGACCTGACAGGTGCAGTCTGTGGCTGTCCACAAAACCCTGTACATGGCAGCCATTATGTGGGACTGTGTGCGTGCTTACACACATGCAGAAACCTAACACCTAGGGCAAACACATACACACACACACTGCACCAACACTGGTCCACCCTGTACTGCTGCCCCTCACAAACACACATACACACACATGTCAATTGGTGTCACCAGTGGCTGGCTTGGGCATACCTAACCCACACCCTGTGCATATGATGACACTGTGCCACCTCCTGCATACTACAACATTGGTGCAGGAAAAGGTAAACACGTTGCTGATGCACAGGGTGACTACATAGATGTGTATAAGTAGTAACATGTTTGTAACTGTTCACTGTTCCAGTATGATTGTGTGTATATCCCAGCAGTCCTGCTGCAGTAACTGTATGAATGTCCTCAATTGTTATCTGCACCCATACTACTTACCAAAGTGTACCAGCTGCACACCATCACATGCTAACATTGACCATGGGAATGCACATCATGTGCTGTTATGTAGATTCAGCTATATGTATCTGTTCTGTCACACATGCATTTATACACACCCTGCTACCCACACACATGCACACACTCACCTGCCATTCCCATTATTTATTACCCTACATGAGTAGCTGTCGATGCTCAACAGAGGCACAGCAAAATAATGGGTATAGTTCCCCATACTAAAGGGGTGGCGTAAGCCACAAAACTATGGGCTAGGCTTGTAAATGCCCTCGGGCAGATAGCCTAGTATGAACCTATGAACCTATGAACCTATGACAGGTACACATTTGAGAAGTGCACTATGTTGTTTACTACTGGCTTCCTCTTCTCTACCTGTACTCACAGGGTGCAGGCAACCTCATCAGTTCAAAGATGTAATGTGCATCAGGTACTGTGGTACCCTGATTGCCACATCAAACATGTTTCCCATACGGAAATGCACACACAGACACATCCCACATTCATACACTTGCCACATTCAGGCTTCAAAACACTATCTAGGTATATTCTGGTACATGTGCGTGTTACAGTAGCATATAACACCATACTGAGTACTGGCAGTTGTCTGTTGTCATGTTGTTTGTATAGAATAAAAGAATTGTTTGATTATCCTACTTCGTTTTGTGGACATTACTTGAAGAAGTGTTACCTTACATGTGTTATTGGTACCACCACCTTCTCTTTTGTAGTTTTGTTTGTATAGGGTGCTGTCAACATCACTGCTTGTTAAGGGTAATGAGCACCCTGCAGTGCATAGCCCCATGTGGCAAAAGCCACATCCCACCCCCATCATTGTGCACACACACTAACCCCACCCACAGTAAAACACATACTTTCCATTTGCAAGATTCAAACCCATACCTAAATGTGTTATGACAGTGGAAACAGACACATTAGCAGAGTGTGCTATATGCAGTAGTTGAAGAAATCTTTTCTAATGCTGTACTTAGAGGGTGCTGACATCATCTGTGTGTAGGAGGAGGGATGTGTACCCTGTAGTGTGTTCTCCCAGTTGGCAAAAGGCACTTATCCCTCCCAGCATAGTGCACACACATAAACCCCACTCATACTAACACACATACATTCCCTTTGCAGAATTCAAACCCCTACCTACCTATGTTATGACACTGGAGAAAGACGCATTAGCAGAGCGCGCTATGCGAATTACTGGAAGACTTTAATACAGGTAATATAGTTATAGAGTCCTGACATCATCAGTGTTTCAAAAGGGGGATCTGCATCCTGTACTGTACTGTCACAGTTGCTAATAGGGGCATTTCCCACACACACATCGATGTGTTCGAGGTTTGCATATGTGGGGGATCCAGTACTCCAGTGTGATTAGTATATGGTTTGATTGCAACAATGAGGGATATACTCCCAGTGGTGAGCATTTTGTACTCATGTTTGTGATGATCAGGTCTAGTATATCTGCCCCTCTTGTGGGAAGGTTGGTTACCTGTTCCATAGCTAAAGAATGTCTGATCTATGGGAACCCTAGAGCTTGGGTATTGTGGCTTGTGTAATGTTCACAGTCTATGTTTGGGTAGCTGATGTCACCCAGTATGATGGTGTTTGCAGAGAAATCTATACTCTCCTGTGTCAGCATGAAGGCTGTGTGGGAGTCCTGAGTTTGAGAGGGTGCTGTAAGAGCTCCTCTGTGTCTCTTTCCATGTGGTCCAGGGTGGTACGTCTCAGGTTGTTTGCACCAGCATGTACAATGACTGCCTCATAGTTATACTTGCTGTGGAGTGACCTGTGTGCCTGTGTTATGTGGCACATTCTATCACCCGACAGGTAGCTACATGTGACCCTCACCTTGCTCTGTCTGGAGGGCGGCACGTCTGTCAACAGCTCATGTCAAGCAAGTTCACACCCCTCATAAATGATGTGGAAACCTTCAAAGGCCCCAGGCCTGTTGAAAATATGGACCAGACTGCAGATACCTGTATAAAGGCATTCTATGGACACATTCAGGAATGCATGGATCATGACACCACATATGAAAGCATGACCCAATTCTCCAAAGGCAGATGTCCTGGGTGCCGGACACCAGCCATAAACACACTATACAATAGAAGGATGACGCCACTACATGATACAACAACCTCCCAAAATGTGAAGGCACCACTGATGAGTATTGGAAGACAACTACATGCACCCATACGATTGTCTAAGGCCATCTTTGAGAGAAGATTCCACAAGCCACTGAGGATAATCACAAGGCTGTCTGTAGTTATGTTAGGAACCTGGGTGGTACTACCCAGATATGCTCAGAGGTAATCCAAGATGTCACACAAAATACAAAACACACAGACATTGCCATCATCCTAGTGGACAGGTTCACTGCTGCCTTCTCCCCCCCACCACACCGAAAGGGCAAATATGTCTCGCGGCAGAGTGCTTCCCCCCCTGACATCACAGATGCTCAGGTAAGAGATGCCCTTCCCAAAGCAATAAACACTGCATCAATGGGACCAGACAGTGTCCCAGGCTGTGTCCTACATGAACCACAAGAAGAGCTACACCCAGACATAACACCACTGTTTAATCCCAGACTTACTACACGATATGTGGCCAGAGAGTGGCGTACAGCAACAGTAGTCCCTCTACATTCAGGTGGTTCCTTCACGGATCCTGGACACTATTCGCCCCATATGTCTGACTAGCTTTGTCTGCAAAGCTATGGCAAGGATCATCATGAACCTCACATATCTAGATATTGTGTACCTACAGACATGTCACCATACACAGTTTGGCTTTGTTAATGGCAGATCCTGCCTCTCAACCCTGTTTGATTTCTTTGAAACAGTCACCAAGGCCACTGTCAAGGGGAAGGAGGTCTACACAGCCTACCTGGACCTTGCATAAGCCTTTGATACAATACCCCACTTGTGCATTCTAGGGAAGCTCACCAGTGTACATATTAACCCCTATGTCACTATGGTTATTGCACAGTGGCTCAAGGGCAGAACACACATGGCTAGACTTGCTGGAGCCATGTCAGCCTCCAACCTGGTACAAGTGGTGTCCCACAAGGCTCAGCCCTGGGAGCTGTCATGTTCATTATATATTTATCATAGGTACAGGCCAACATGGAAGTACTGTGGCTGAGCAAGTCGCAGGTGACTGCAAACCAGACGCCATAATCAACTCTCCAGCTAACACATGCATCCTCCAAAAGGGCCTCTTGCAAACACATGACTTGTGCCACAGCCATGGCCTCAAGGTGAATGACAGAAAGTGTATAGTCATCCCCTTTGTCAAACACAAAGTGACCACAAAGTACCACATATGTGTTAATCCATTAAGTGCAGACGAAGGAATTATGGACCTTGGGCTACACAGGTTGATAGCATTCTACCATTTGACAACAACATGGACAAAGTGGTTAGGTAGGCATGTTATATGGGCCACATCATCATGATGGGATCCACATGTAGATCAGGGGAGGACATTGTGCCCCTTTACTCATCCCTCATCATGCCCATAATTGACTATGATGAACCTGTTGGCATGCACCTTACCAGACACCTGCAGCAACTGCAGATACCACATACATACCTTAACAAGAGGATCAAAGGGCTCAAACAGATGCCACATATTGACTGGTTAAAGAAACAGCAGCTCTACTCAGTGGCATACTGCCTCTTCATAGGCAATCTGTGCCTGACATATAAAGCCATGTCAAACCCTCACTTAATGGCCATGCTGCACCTCAGAATATCCAGATCCTATCAGGATACATGCTGGAAAGACTTGAACCTCGGGAGTGATATACATAGGACATGCTGGAGGGGCACATTCACAACTCTGGAGGCTCCCTTCATTCTTGAATATTATCCCAATAGAGGTTAGGCAGAGTGACTCAGTGACTGTCTTCAAGAGTGATATTAATGACTGGATGTGACATTGTAGGGTTACCCTGGGTATCACTTATGTGTCACTGTGAGACAGAGGCACAGTATACTAACCTTGGAAAAGGGCATAGCAAGACAGACTTACAATGCATGTTGAAAGCCACACACATTCTGGCTAGGTGGATACATGCCTGGGCAGACATCCCTGTATGAACCTATGGACCTATGTATCTTGTTCACCATTGGCCCTATGTGCTGTTAATCACCAATGCAATCTCAATACTATGGTAGCATGTGCAAAGGTCAGTTGTCAGTCACCTCTATGGTACAGTTGTGGGATATGTGTGTCATGTAGTAATGTCACAGCTGCCACATGTACACAGTCAACCCTATCCCCTACCCATGGATGTACAACACATGTATGAGATGGAAACACATGGCCAAACTGTGGACTAAGCACTCTGAACCCAGTACTGGCATAACCTGTCTGGTGGCATGAAATACTACAGTGACAGCAATACCAATCTGATGTGGACCTACACGGACAGCAATACAAGCATGGAAACACACCGGGTCAGTTGTGGAGCCTAAGGATAGCATCCTGCATGACTGGCAGACATCTCTGCAGCTGGCACACAGGCATACATTAGGCCTGCACACAGCACGCATAACACATAGCACACAAATCCTGTGTGTCAAACAAGCACAGTCTGTACAGCTATACAACACTACTGCCGCAGTTGTGTTAGGTACTTTTATTGTCCAGTACAGTGAGAACATGCTCACCAGGGTGGACAATGTGTAGGTCACAGTGATATGCTCATGGGGCACTGTGGTCCACCACATAACACAAACATACAGGTCAGTCAGATGCATGGACACATATGACTCAGTCATTGTCCATGCCACCACAGCTGATGTGGGATGTCCCTCACTGGGATACATGATAGGGAACATGGAAGGGATCACTGAGCAAGTGACACAGGCTGGTAGACCCCTGACCTTGGTTGGCATCAGACCCTCACCAGGGATTCTGACATATTACTGAATGTTAATGAATTAGTGTAGCTACAACACCCTAGCTGAACGGTTCTTAGCATGCAGTCACTGCATTGCTATGGAATAACGTCTTACCACTCCCACAACAGGTGAAAACATGCAGCACCTGTACATCAACAACATGTAGACTATATGCCCCAGACAAGGTGTGTATCCCTCACTACTAGGCTGATAGCATCTATATCTCACACTGTATATACACATCCCACATGCAGCACCTGCACAAAAGACCACAGTCATAATGTTACCCTGTGCAAATACCATGTATTCACATGTGGCAGGCATCACACATGGTAACTATTGAAGGTCACAGGTACATATGTGTATTTGGCACACACATACATCATGTGTGCATTGCCATAACTGGTTTAATCAATGTCATGCATTATTGTGAGGGACAACCTGCACACATGGGCATTCTGTGTGGGCAAAACACATGTGGCATGTCTGTAATCAAAAGCCATACATAATAGTGATATCGTTTAGAAAGGGGTATGTGCATCCTGTAGTGTGTTTTCCCAGTTGCCAAAAGGGATATTTCAGTCATACATATTTACCCCCCGCTTCACACACACTTGCCAGATTCAAACCCCTACCTAACTATGTTATGACACTAGAGATGGACGCATTAGCGCAGCGCGCTATTCGCATTATTGGGAGATTTTCTTTCACATGATATACTTATAGGGTGCTGACATCATCAGAGTTTAGAAAGTGGAATGAGCATCCTGTGGTGTGTTTTCCCAGTTGCCAAAAGGGATGTTCTTTTCATACACACACTTAACCCCCTTCACACACATTTGCCACTTGCTGGATTCAAACCCCTATCTAACTATGTTATGACACTAGAGACGGACGCATTAGCGCAGCGCGCTATTCGCATTACTGGGTGATTTCTTTTCACATGATATACTTATAGGGTGCTGACATCATCAGAGTTTAGAAAGTGGAATGAGCATCCTGTGGTGTGTTTTCCCAGCTGCCAAAAGGGATGTTCTTTTCATACATACTTACACACTTAACTCCCTTCACACACACTTGCCACCTGCTGGATTCAAGCCCCTACCTAACTATGCTATGACACAAGTGACAGACGCATGAGCGGAGCGCGCTATTCGGATTACTGAGAGCTTTCTTTTCTCCTGATATACTTATAGGGTGCTTACATGATCAGTGTCTAGAAAGGGGAATGAGCATCCTCTGGTGTGTTTTCACAGTTGCTAGGAGTAACATTTGGACCAAGTGTGTGAGCATGCCCAGTTCAGCCTTCCCATGGCATGTTGTGTGAAAGATGTCTCATTTATCTAAATGTGTGAGCATGCCCAGTGTGGGCTTTCCATATGTTGAACTCTGCAGCCCATCACATTTGTGGATGAGTGTGACCTTCAACAAATACCTCCAGTTTATGGTTGTGTGTTCTGTGCCATGTTGTGTAGTTACTGTCCAAATGCTTTTTGTGTGAACACAACAGGGAGTATACTGTGCCTGCAGGTTTTACATGGGATACTTTGCACACAATTGTCAACATCCGTTCATACTGACCTAACACTGTAGTACTGTATAGTGTAGTGGTTCAGTACTTTCACTGTGGTGGTCAGTATCCTGGGCATTAGTCCTATCACTGCTTTACATTTCCATAGTGTGCACAACAGCCTGGTTAGTGTCCAGTTGTGCACATCTGCACAAAGGCGGTGCCTCTACAGACCATGGTAATTACTGCCCCATAAGCTTAACAAGTCTAGTCTGCAAAGCTATGGAGAGGATCATAATTGAGTTCATAAACAAAGATATAGGGGACATGCAGACATTGTACCCATCCCATTTTGGCTTGGTCAAGGGCAGATCATGCCTTTTGTACTGAGTTGACATCTTCAAAACGGTCACTTAGGCCATTGTTGGGGAAAGGCAGTCCATACAGCCTACCTTGGCCTTGCAAACACTTTCAACACAATACCCCACTCAGGTATTGTGGAAAACCCTAACAACTGAAATGTAAACCCATATGTCACAAGATGGGTTGCAAACTGGCTTAAGGAAGGGACCCACAGGGTTAGAGTTGCTGGCACTATGTTAGACTCCAGGCTGGTCACAGGTGGTGTCACACAGGGCTCAGTCCTTGGCCCCCTATTGTTTGTCATGTACTTCCCAGAAATCCAGGCCAACATGGGAGGACTTTGGCTGACAATGTTTGCAGATGACTGCACACTGGGCGCCATAGTGGACAGAGCATCAGACACGGATATCCTTCAGAAGGGACTCACAGTAACTGATATCTGGTGCCAGAGCCATGGCCTGAAGTCAAAGTGCACAACATGTGTAGACATACCCTTCAGGAAAGGCAAGGTAACCCCAAGCTACCATATAGGTGGCAATCCTCTAAGCACAGAGGAGGTTATCATGGACCTGGGGACCCAGGTTGACAGTCGCCGTTCTTCTGACACTCACGTTGCTAAGGTGGCTAGAAAGACCTTCTACATTGCCCACCTGATCTGGATGGGATTCACATCCAGATCTAGTGGGTCATTGTTCCCCTGTACTCTTCACTTATCAGACCGGTGATCAAGTAGAATGCCCTATTCTGGATGTATCTCACCCAACATCTGCAGCAATTGGAGACACCCTGAATGTCCCCCACCTAAAGGATCAAGGAACCCCAACAGCTGTCATATGCTGCCAGATTGAAGACACTCCCACTCTATTCACTCACATACCGTCTGCTTAGAGGTGACATGTGCCTGACATGCGAGGCCATGTCCAAACAGGGATTAATGGACATGCTCCACCTCAGAATTGGCAGATCCACCTGAACCACTAGTGCAAGTGACTTACACCTTAGCAGGGATGTACGTTGGACATGTTGGAGGGATGGAGTTATCACCCGGAGACTCCCTATGCTGTGGAATACAATCCCAGTCCATGTGAGGCAGAGCACCTTGCTGGCTGTGTTCAAGAGGTATCTTGACCTATGGATGGAAGGTCATACGTTTAACCCGGGGATCGTCACTGTGCCACTGCTGGAGAGAGGCATGACAAAATAATGGGCACAGTACTGTTTCCATATAAGGGGTGGTGTACGCCAACAAACTCTGTGCTAGGCTTATACCTGCCTTAGGGAAGATAGCCTAGTATACACCTATGTACCTATGAACCTATTTGACCATGTTGCATTATGTTCAGATGTGAACTACTTACAACAGCCTCATCCAACATCAGTAGTGTATTCCACAACATGGGTGTACATTGGCAAACACTACCGATGTGCCCTAGGCCATTTCTAATGCTAGTCGGAGAGTGTGTTTGTCCGTCAACACATTGTAAGTGTAGTTTGCCATGACATATGTCTTGTTTAGTATACTGTGCCTCTGTCTACCTGTGACATAACATTGATACCCAGGGTAAACCTCCCATCTCCCATCCACTCATTAGGATTCCTGTTGAGGGGAATCAACGAGTGTCTCTGGACAACCTGTACTGGTAGTTTACTCATGCATGGGGTGGCTTCTGTGTTATGGATAATGCAGTACAGCCTGTCCTATGTATGTCAGTGCTGGGGTTCAGGTCCCTCATGTGCATAGCTCCTGCCATTCAGATTGTACAAGGTGCAGCATGTGCATTGATTCCAGCTTGGACATGGCTTTCTACATCAGGCACAGCTTGCATCTGGGTGGACAGCATGGCAGTGTGTGGAGCTGCACTCTGTTTAATCAGGTGACACATTACATGTGTTCCAGCTCTTTCATACTCCTGGTGAGGTACTGTTGTGGACTTTACAGGTGCTGGATGTGTCTGCATGAGGTACACCCCACAGGGGCTGTTGTGGTCATTTCTAATGCTGATGACAGATAACTGCAGAACCACGATGACCTCCCCTTAGCTAGATGTCAGAAAGCATGGACCATGCAATCACAAATAAAAACAGGACCCTCTCCACAAAGGGAAAGTGGCCTGTCTGGTGGACCCCAGCCATAATCAAAATGTATGACAGATGAGGGTTACTAATGCAAGACAGAGCTACATCTCCAAAAGGGAAGACAGCTGTGATAGCACTAGTAGAAAGCTACATTATCTCATAAAGACATGCAAGGTCAACTTGGGGACATAAATCACCAAAGACAATGAAGGTAACCACACTGCTTTCTTCAGTTATGTCAGACACCTGGTTGGGAACCCTCAGATATGCTCAGAGTTGGTACACAACAACATATATTCCAGTGACCTGACAGATATTGACAACATTCCGGCGGACAGCTTCAGTGCGATTTACCCCCTCCCTCACCCCCAAAAGAAGATAGTTATCACTGCTGTATGTAACCTTACTGTCATCTTGGATGTCCATGTGAGAGCCGCACTCAGCAAAGACAAGTACACAGCATCAATGGGACCTGCTGGTATCCCCGGTTGCATGCTATGTGAACTCCAGAATGAGCTGGACCCGTATATACAACTGCTATTTAACCTTAGTCTTGCTACAGGATATGTACCTGAACACTGGCGTACGGCAACAGTGGTCCCACTCCACAAAGGAGATGCCTCCACAGACCATGGCAACGACCACCACACAAGCTTAACCAGCCTTGTCTGCAAAGCTATGGGAAGAGTCATTATGGAGCTCTTACACAGACACATTGCTGACCTACGGACCCTTGTTCCCACCCAGTTCAGCTTTGTACAGGGCAGATCCTGCCTTTTGCACCTAGTTGACTACTATGAAACTGTCAGTAGGGCCATCGATGAGGGCTACGCAGTCCATACAGCCTACCTGCACTTGGCTAAGGCCTGTGACACAATACCCCACTCAGGCATCATAGCCAAGCTCAACAGCTGACATATAACAGCATATGTCACAGGATAGGTTGCAAAATGGCTAAGAAACAGAACCCATAAAGTCAACATTGCAGGTGCCTTGTCAGATTCGAAGCCAGTCACAGGTGGTGTCCCACAAGGATGTGTCCTGGGACCCCTCTTAATTGGTATTTACTTTTCAGATGTGAAAGCAAACATAGGGGGGTTGTGGCTGACAATGTTTGCAGATGACTGCAACCTAGGCACCATAGTGAATACATCAGCTGGCACACACATCCTACAGAATGCCGTCACAAAGGCGGATAGCTGGTGCCAGATGCATGGCCTGAAACTGAATGCAACTGATGTGTATTCATCCCCTTTGGGAGGAACAAAGTACCCACAGATAAATACATAGACAGCAACCCACTGAGCACAGAAAACAAATCAGACACCTGGGGACACATGTAGATAGTGACATCTCTTTTGACACCCCTGTTGCCAAAGTGGTTAGGAAGACTTTCTATCTTGCCCACCTTATCATGGAGGGTTTTCCATCCAGATCATAGGAGGTCATTGTTCCACTATCCTTCTCCCTCATCAGGCCCATGATTGAATACAAAGCCCCATATGGTATGTACCTCACCCAGCACTTGCAACAGCTGGAGAGACCCCAAAAGTACCTACCATGAAGATCAGGGTTCTTCAACACATGTCATATGCTTCCAGAATAGAGGAAATCCAGCTTTATTCAGTGTCATACCGCATACTTACAGGTGACCTATGCCTGACATACAAGACCATGTCCAATCAGGATTTGGTGGACATGCTCCACTGCAAGCAATCCAAATCCACCAGAGCCATGAGAGCTGAGGATTTGAACCTCAGCACATACATGTATAGGACATGCTGGAGGGACAGAGTCATAACTCAGAGGCATCTCACACTCTAGCAGAGTATCCCAGTTCATGTTTGACAGAGTCCCTCACTGACTCTCTTCAGGAGACATCTGGACAACTGCATATGAGACAGAGGCACAGACTAGACAGAGGCACAGTCATGTTATTCAATTACATAAGGGGGTCATAATGTGTCACTACTAAGTCAGAGGCACAATATTCGGAATCTATTCTGTACACTCATTACCACTATAAGGGGTGGCAATAGCCACATCACTATGGCTAGGCTTATACATGCACTAGGGCAGATAGCCTAGTAGTAAACTATGACACTATGAAACACTGGTGTATGTGTAGGTATTGTCAGTCAAGCTCTATGATGTGGTTTGGGGGGCTTGATATCTCCCTGTATTCCAACATTGTTTTGTCTATTCCTTCTAGCATGTCTAGGGATCAGTTGCTAGTGTCCTCTCCTGCTCAGCTGGTGAACCTGGGAATATTGAGGCAATGTTACACTTGCCACATGTACACTGACAACCCTCTCCTTCTCCCATAAAACACACATACATGTGAGAGATGCAACTGTATAGCCAAAGTGGAGGCTGAGCTCTCTCAACATAGGACTAGCAAGACCAGAGAGAAGGTGAAGGTAACCACACACATCACAAACCCAGTCTCACATGGCACTATCGCAACTTAAAATCATACACATAGACACACAAAGACATAGTTGGAGGCTCTGATCAGAATTCTACCGAAACAGCAGCGGCTACCACAGCAGACACTCACACAACTGCCTCCACAGGGCACAGCCCATGCAACACATTGACCACAGAGTCGGTGTGCCAAACAGTCACAGCCCTTAAGGCCAAACACAATGCCAGACACACTTGTCATAGGTGACTCCATAGTCAGACACACTGACATCCCGCTCACCAGATCGAGTACGGAGAAGGTCACAGTAAGCTGCCTATCAGGCACTGGAATCCACCACATAATGCAAGCACTCAGGTCACTCAACTGCAAGTACAAGTCTGACCCAGTCATTATCCATGCTGGTGTGAACGACCTGAGATGTACCTCCCTGGACTACATGGAAAGAGACATAGAGGATCCCTCTGATTATGTAGGCCAGGCAGGTATGACCCTGACCTTGAGCAGTATCCTACCTTCACCAAGTATGATGCCACATAAACAGAGACAAGATGATCAGCTGTAATAATTTGCTTAAACTATGGTGTCATTCAAAGGGGGTCCAATGTCTGTCTGCCTGGGATGACATGCTGGACAGGCCACGCTGATTTGCAAGGGACGGCTTGCACCTGTCACCCCTGGGCTTCCGGATTTCAGCTGATGCTCTTGCCACCCCATTTTGCCTTTTTATGCAAGATTCAGATTCTACACCTACCACCCTAGAACACAGTAAAGGAAAGACACTAAGGGTAATGCTGCTCAATGCCAGAGGTCTCAACCTCAAGCTGCACACACTCGATGCCCTTCTCAGTATGTAGCACATTGATGTCTGTGCTGTGTCTGAAACCTGGTTCACAGCTTCTGACAGCACCCGGCACTATCGGGTGTTACCTCATATCATGTTCCGCATCAGAATCCGGACAACACCAAGAAAGGAGGGTGGGTGTCCATATTCATCAAGGACACCCTCACCTCAAGGTTGGTGGCAACACACGATGCATCGGAGACCATCCAGGTGCCAGTAACCATAGGCAAGACTGCTCTGCAGTTTGTAGCATGTTACATGCCACCCTCTCAAACTCAGGTACCTCACACAGCTGTCCTGCAAACACTGAAGGGGATAAATGTATCTCCAAACACCATCCTACTGGGTGATTCCAACTATCCACATATAGACTGGGATCACTAATCAAGCCACAACACTCTAACACAAAGGTTCCAAGAGTTCATACACTCAAATGCCATGGAACAACTGGTCCCAATCCCCACAAGTGGAGACAACATACTAGAACTCATCATCATGAACATGGGGTCACACTGTTCAACACCAGAAGTATACTCATCATTGGTGAGATCAGATCATGGACTAATCTCAGTGGGAGTCCACATCCCACCCACACCTCAGATAGAAAAACAAACAGTGAAGACCTTCTCAAATGCCGACTTCACATTTCTACGGACTGGTGTGGTCTCTTTCAAGGCCCCCAAGCCAGCGGACACCATTACCCAAGCCACTGTATCACTTACAAATGCCTTCTACCAGCACCTCCAGGACTGCATGGATCAGGCAATCCCAAACAAAACAAAGACTCTTTGTACCACAGGCAAGCATCCAGTCTGGTGGACCCTAGCAATAAACAAGCTCTACAACAAAAGGACGGAGCTACTACGAGATAGAGCGAAATCCGTAGAAGGGAAGACACCCCTGCTCATTGCGGGTAAAACACTGGGTTCCCCCATACAATCATCCAAGGCGAGTTTTGAGAGTAAACCCACTCAGGACTCAAGGGACAATCATGAGGCCTTTTTTACCTATGTTTGAAACCTGGGAGGGAACTCCCAGATATGCTCAGAATTAGTTCGGAATGATGTAAATATCACTGAACCTACAGACATTGCCAACATACTGGCTGACAGGTTCAGTGCAGATTTCTCCCCCCCCCCCAACTGGAGGGGTATCTACACCAGAGGATTGTAGCCCCCCAAACATCTCCAATGCTGGGGTGAGAACTGCTCTATCCAAGGCGGAAAACACTTTATCCATGAGACCAGATGGTGTCCCCAGTTGTGTGCTCCATGAACTCAATGAGTAATTACACCCGCAGTTAGGGCAGCTGTTTAATCTTAGCCTCACCTAAGGATATGTGCCCAAGGAGTGGCATACGGCAATGGTGGACCCACTTCACAAAGGAGGTGCCTCCACCAACCCCGGAAACTACCATCCCATCAGCTTGACAAGCCTGTTCTGCTAAGCTATGTAGAGGATCATAATGGGAATAATAAATGAAGACATAGGGGACTTGCAGACATTGGATCCAATCCAGTTTGGCTTTGTCAAGGGCAGATCATGCCTTTTAAACTTGGTTGACTTTTTCAAGACAGTCACCCAGACCATTGATGTGGACAAGGCAGTCCACACAGCCTACCTTGACCTGGCAAAGGCTTTCGACACAATACCCCACTCAGGTATCATTGAAAACAGCACCAGCTTAATTTTGAACCCATACATCACAGCATGGGTTGCAAACTGGCTAAGTGACAGAACACGAAGGGTCACAGTTGCTGGTGCCATGTCACACTCCAGAGCTGTCACAAGTGGTGTCCCACAGGGCTCAGTCCTGGGCCATCATTTGTTCAGCATCTACTTTTCAGAAGTACGAGCAAACACAGGAGGATTATGGCTGACAAAGTTTGAAGATGACTGCAAACTGGGAAGCATAGTTGGAAACCCATCTGACACAGACATCCTTCAAAAGGGTCTCAGACACAAATAACTGGTGCCAGAGCCATACATTAAACGCTAAACAATGCATAGTCATACCCTTCGGGAACAACAGGGTTACCCCTAGTTCCCATCTAGGTGGCAATCCTCTAAGCACAGAAGAGGTTATCAGGGTCCTGGGCACCCAGGTTGACAGTAATATTTCGTTTGACACTCACGTTGCCAGAGTAGGCCTGGGGCAGTTCCTGCTATTAGGACAGAGGTGTGACCTGGTAGTGTCAGGGTGCTGATGTGGGCTTTGACCCTGTTTTCTATTACAGCACTGATATCTACATTCTCTATACTGTGTGTGTTGACACTGCACGCATTTATACTTCTGGCATTGGGTAGCATTGCATCTAGGTTACTATCACTTGTGGTACCTATGAGGTAGGTCTGTGTTTTTTGTGGTTTATGATTGGTGTGGGTGGATGTTAGTCGGGTCCTCAGGTGTGCATATGGTACATGGTATTACATTACTTAACACATGGCATTCATGCCTCAGGTGGTGCTGCAGGGCTGCCTCTGTCGGATGCACATACTACACTCCCTGTACATGTTTGGAAGCAGGTTGTGTCATGTTAGGCATCCCTGTTACTATATGAGTGAGTCAGAGCGGGTATCAGTCCCAGTGTTCCTACTGACCAAGTGTATGTGCTATGCGTTGCCTCTTTGCCAAGGCCAGGGCATACTGGGCATGCCTCCTTCTGCCTACTGGGACAAGGTCAGGTTGTTCCTCCTCCGAGTCACCCTCTGCCTGTGGTGGCCTTGGCAATGGTGGGGGGATGTTAGTCCCAGCCCTGTGCTGGTCCTGCTGCAGCTGTTTCTGCAGGATCATATTATGTAGCATAGCACATATCATGACCATTTGGGTACATGTAGTTGGTGTGTACTGCAAGGCTCCACCAGATGTGTCCAGACACCGGAACCGTGACTTGAGCAGCCCGAACACACGCTCTATGACATTACGTGTTTGTGCATGTGCCTCATTATGGCGTTCCTGTTCAGGTGTGTGTGCATTTCTGATGGGTGTCATCAGCCACGGCTCAAGTGCATAACCTGCATCCCCACTAGGTGTCCGTGGGAAGTCCCCACTGGCAAATGATTGGTACAGCTGCGTCAGATGCCAGATGTGGGAATCGTGGTAGCTCCCAGGGCAGCCAGCACACACATTCATTATTATGCCCTGGGCATCACACACGACCTGGCAGTTGATGGAGGGGTATCCCTTGCGGTTAATGTAGACTCTACCCCGCTCACCAGCTGGTGCTTTGATGCGTACGTGTGTGCAGTCTATTGCACCCAGCTCCTCAGGGTATCCCGCTATTTGCTGGAAGAGACGCATATTACTGGCCACAACCTCACGGTCATTAGGGACATATATATGATCACCGACATGTGCTGACATGGCATCCAGGAACTGGTGCAGTACCCTGGAGGCTGATGCCTGTGATACCCCCATCATATCACCAGTTGGTCTCTGGAAGGTACCTGTTGCTAGTATTCTTAGGCCAACACATACCTTGGTTTCCACTGGGATGGGTTCCCCTCTGTTGGTTCTGTGTGTGAGATGTGGCCTGCACAGCTCAACAATCTGCTGCAGAAGGTCTCTGTCCACTCTGTAGCGCTCTACTACCTCCAGCTCATGTAACCCATGGTACATGACCCTGGGCCTGTATACTCTTCTCCTTCTCCTCACTCTGGGTTGTCTGTCAGCATCTTCATTGTCACCACCCTCAGCAATTCGCCTATGCCTGATTATAACAGCTATGGCAGCCCCTAGCATTTCTGCTCTGAGTTCAGCTTTTTTCAGTTTTCAATTCTGATAGCTTACTTTCTTGAAGTATCTCTTGTGAGAAACACCCTGCACTGCTCTTTGCAGTGTTTTAAGTGCTGGGTTGGGCTTCTAGTCTGCCTGCATAATTGCCTGCTTCCAATTGTTTCCACCAATTAACTCCAGCAGTATTCCCTGGCAGTTTCCTGTATTTTGGTTTTTCCTGTTTCCTCTCTGTTTCCTGAAAGGGAGCAATGTGCACACCAGCTCAAACACGCTCACAGTCACTTAAACGCGCGCACACATCCCTACACGGTGTTACACGCGCACACATCCTTACACGGTGTGAACTAGGCTGATTCATGTTAAAACGCGTGCACACTGCCTTCCACATGTGCACGCCCGCACAAACCATTGTAAACGGTTTGCAACACGCTCCCACATGTTGAACCTGCCTTACACGCTACAAGCACGCGCATGCACGTATATCAAGAAACTTTGAGTGTAGGGAAAGCGTAAACCTTCCATTTCTTGACTTTCCTAGTGTTCTTTTGGGACACACCTCCCTCCCTGAAGTCTGTCTGTCATCTTTCACCTTACATTGCCCTCCAATCTGGTACATTTCAATCTATCCTTCCCCCCCGTGATGTCACCTACCTCTTACTCTGTTCCTCCCCCTTCTCTAACTCTTACACTACTCAGAAAGTGCTCATTACCTATGTGGCAGTGTGATTCAGTATTGTAACCCTCATTTACATAGGATTGCCTAGTAATGACTAGTTACATGTCTTACACGCAGCTTCCCCTTGACAACCACTTAACGGAGGCCATGTTGTTTTTGGTCTGCAAGTCCCTCCATTGACATTCCATGTAATACATAAATCCCACAATTGTGGGCTTATAAGCTTCGGTTTTAGTTTTAGGTAGCGCACCGCTTTGCTGGTGTGCGCTGCAGTTAAACCTCAAAATCCCGTGGAAAAAAAAAAGTTATATAACATATTTTTGCAACACTTTTTCATGCCAATGGCCACATATTTGGCCATTGGCATGCTTAATGAAACAAATGCACCCTTTATTTGGAGCTGACATAGCTCCGTTTTTAATTTTGCAGAAATGTACTCAGTTGTCAGCTGAGTACATTTCTGCAGCTAACACGTCCGTTACACGGACTGGTTTCTGCTTCGTGGATCACTCAGATACCTCATTTGCATATCTTTGAGCTGCAAATGAGGTATTGAGCATTTCCACGCCCAGTCCGTGTAAGAGACGTGTTAGCTGTCTCTTACACGGAGATTTGGGCTGTTCCTGAATCGGGAGGCTTACACGGAGGCTTACACTACTCTTGAACTCCGTGTAAGCCTTCCTGAATCTGGCCCCACATCTACCACATTTAAAATTCCCCACTGGTCTGTGTGACAAAAAACCTTTGTTCACATGGGTACCCCTCTCCAATAAATTTTTAAAAGACCTTGCCTTTCTAAAAATGTTACTAGGTGATTTCTTCAATCTTTTGCATACATTACTGTCCAGTTTTAACAATTCCCAGTTATTCTGTATGACTCTAATTATGAACTCTGTATCATAAGTGTATGTAGTAATAAAATATAAACTGTCTTTTATCAACTCCCTATCCTTATTAACAAGATTTAACTTAATATTGGTACCCAAATTAACTTTTAAAGAACCTACTTCCAACTTTAATAATGGCTGATAAAGTCCTTCAGTTCTTTTTAATAAAATTTCATCCTTGATGTCATTAACCAAATTAATAGGATAGCCCCTTCTAATGAACATACCCGTTATGTTTTCCAGTTCTTCCTTAAATTTTCCTAGCTCATTAACCATCCTGGCCACCCTAACCATCTGTCCCTTTACAATAGCTTTTTTCTGATGGTTGGGGTGCCAACTAGAATAATTTAAGTATGCATTAGAAAAGGTGGCTTTTCTATAGATTCCTGAAGCTAGTATACCCTGAACCTGATCATACTGCAAGACAACATCCAAATAATTGATTTCATAATCACTATAATTAAAAGTGAATTTCAAAAATTCTTCACTGTTGTTAATGTACTTAATGAATTCCGATAAACTCTCAAAATCCCCATTCCAAACAATAAAAATATCGTCCAAAAAATGGGTATAATATTGAATGTAAGTAGCAAATTGACTTTCAAAGATGTAATTTTGTTCCCAATATAACATAACATAATTGGCGTAGCTGGGGGCACAAGCCACCCCCATAGCCACCCCAGTTACCTGCTTGTAATAATTTCCTTCAAAAAAATAGAAGGTTGTTAGTTAATACAATTTCCATAAGGGAAATAAATACATTAACCTGGTCCTGCTAATATAAACCCGTTTTTAATAACTAACATTCTAACCATTCTAAACCCTTGCTATTGGGAATGACCGAATACAAAATTTGAACATCAATTGTCACTAAATATGTTGAATTATTAAATTTAATGAAATTTAATTTATGTAAAAAATGCCAGGAATCCTTGGTAATGTACTGAAATTTTTCCAAACCTCTTTGTAAATAGTGATCTAAATATTTACTAAACAAAAAGTCTTGTTCCTTTTAGCATCCACTATCGGTCTAAACGGCACATTTTTTAAACCCTTATGTATTTTAGGGATCCCAAAGATGTTACTAATGATAGGGAATTCATTTTTCATATAACTACAGTCAATTTCATTAATCTGTGCCTGAAATAAAAGATCTGCAATTATAAAATTGACGTAAATTCATGTGGTGGAGATTATTTGCTGCTAACAGTAAGTTCTGAATCCAGTTTTGATCCTATGAATTTTGGTTCCCGCAGAGGAACAATAACTTTTGAAAATAATTTAAGTGGGGGAAACAATGCATTTACTGGTATGTCTACTGATAATATCAGCATACATTTGGACTTAGTATGTGGGGTATTTGTGACAAGCAGGATAACG
This sequence comes from Protopterus annectens, assembly GCF_019279795.1. NCBI lineage: Eukaryota > Metazoa > Chordata > Ceratodontiformes > Protopteridae > Protopterus > Protopterus annectens. The sequence goes on from NC_056728.1 coordinate 1,691,223,549, forward strand.
AGTCTGATGGTTATAAAAGCGTTGACACTATTTTTGACCATGGAATGCATATGGACATACATGAAATTTTAAACCTGACTGATTTGATTGAAATGTTAGATGGCGTTTGTGACACATCTAATATTACTGAACCCACTATTATAACTAATAACCATAGCGACTTTAAACTTTACAATTATTCTTGCAAATCATTTGATGTTAGTCATGCAGAGCTGTTATCAAATGGATTTACCTTTGTGCCAGCAGTCAGTGGTAGTATGGTTGAAGTATTAATGGATTTAAAATTGTTAACTTGTAAAATGAATTTAAAGATGTGGTTTTTGGAAGAAAAGAATAATGTTGCTATTGGCTTAAAAAGACCGAGCAAATTTAATACTCCAGTTAATAACACAGTGGCATTATTTGAAAAAGCCTGTGAGCTGCAAATAAGAGAGTATTTTAGAGATGGTTCCAAAAGTCAATATTTGGGCAGGACAAGTAGGAATGAATATAGTAATTTAACCAAGGAAGACTATGACTTATTGTCCTCACTTATTAAAGGTTCATAGGTAGATACTAGGCTATCTGCCCTAAGGCATTTATAAGCCTAGCCAGAGTGTATTTGGCTTCTGCCTCCCTATTAGATTAGCCTACTGTGCCTCTGTAAAGTAGGTCACAGAAGGTACCCTTTTAAGATTAGTTTACTGTGCCTCTGTCTAGCAGGGACACAGAAGAGATCCCAGGGGTGAATTTGCGATTTCCCATCCACTCATCAAGATTTCGCTTGAAGAGGGTGAGAGAGGGGCTATGTCTAACATGAATTGGGATTCTATTCCAGAGTGAGGGGAGCCTCTGGGAAATGAATCTGTCCCTCTAGCATGTCCTATTTATTTTTGTGCTGAGGTTTAGGTCCCTGGAGCTTGTAGCTCTAAGGGACTTGGATTTTTTGAGGTGGAGCATGTCCATTAATTCTGGGTTTGACATGGTTTTGTACATCAGGCATAGATCGCCTCTGAGTAGGCGGTAAGCAACTGAGTAGATC
>NC_056728.1:1691225069-1691237569 GCF_019279795.1 Protopterus annectens
GCATTTGTTCAACATGTCTACGCATTGTTTGTGTCTGTCACACAGTCATTGTTGTACATGGTTTAAATGCCAGCCATGGCGTACTGTGTGTGATTCCAGGTACTTCATTGGGATTCCAGCATTGTACATTATCACGGCGTATTCCAGCCATCACATAGCCATCCTAGCTGACACTGTTATCCAGCCAGTAGGAGGTGTTCCGCCATCTGCACATACGTCACACAGTACGAGGGCGGCTGACACCCATTCTGGGGACCGGGTTCTGACCACTGTGGATGTGTGTGATGCTGTCGATGACCATGACTGCGCCTGATGGTCACATCTGGATGTGTAACATTCACAACACACACCTACCTTCACGTAGCAACACATCATCCACAACAATGGACATTCCTGCCAGAACACTGTGTGCAGTATGTCTGTATGACCACTGCAGGCACCACTGGTGGCCCCCAGCATGGCAGCCAACAGCACCAGTGTATATCCCATGTGACCATGGGTTACACCATTCACAACACACCTGTCTCAGATGACCCTGTTGTGGATCACAGTGCAGTTCCACACATCATGTTATACTATACATCATGCACTGATATGTTGCGGACGTGTGAACGGCTGTGCAACTCAACATATGCACACATGACACATCACCTGGTACAACATGTCTGTCTTACCACATTATTGTGAGCACCCTGTGATGGCATTGTACAGGCTACGTGGACTGGGACATGTGATGGCTCAAGGTATATTCACCCTCGGGTGTGTGTCTAGCCAAGTGTACAGTAGGCAGTGGTATGAACACAGGGATACTGTACATTGGCCCACTCTGTCACTACGACTGTTGACTATGCTCATACTGTACTTATACAGGCATGTGGTATCTGACCAGTATGACAGTCGTGGTCGACCACACTACTGTGGCACACATGACCTGCGGACATCTGCCTAGGGTGTGGAGCCCACATGTACATCTTCACATGCTATGCTGCCTCTACGGCGGTGTCACATGTCTGTCTCCAGCAGGGCTGTGACAGGCAGGCACGGCATGCGGTAATGTGGGATAATGCTTGCACCTTCCACTGTGCTGCACACAAGCAAGGCACACACACTAGTGCACGCCTCACATTTATCTGCGGTGCCTGGGACCTGCCTCCATGCTCTGCACAGCACACCTGCAAGTCCAGATTGTACCGCGGATCATACCTCCCAGGCACATACCTGGACTGCAACACACACAGGTGAGGGGATCCCACATCACACAATGTTTTGCACACCTACTGTATATTTTCCAAACACAATGCACCGTAGGTGCTCCATGTTCAGATACCCATGTTTGTGACCGCTAGACACATTGTAACACGCAACAGAGATTACACTGTACACCACAGGTTACATGCTGGCTGTGTTGTCATACTGTACATTGGACCTCGGACAGCTGCTACTGCCATGTGCTGACAGCAACCCACACTTCCCTAGTATGGACTCCCATGTACCCACACATGCTTGGCCATGCACTCCACCTAGCTGGGTGACACATTACACAACACATACCATACCTACACTACCCTCAGCATGCACGATACCTCCATGTGTCTGCTGTGTTAAACCTGGGGATATCCCCCCTCTGGTAAATGAACATATATGCTTTACGGCCCTGCTAGCCACACCCTGGACACACACCCATCGCAGCATACATGGTACATGTGCTCTACAGCCAATACTACTGACGTCTGCTGACGGGGGTTGTTAATGGCATGGCACCCCGGCAGATGGACAGTGTACGTGACTATGCTGACACATATCACAGTGCACTTCCGCAACATGTACGCAATGGTAGGGACCATGCTATTCCACACAGAGACATGGCGGTACTGGCCTTTTCACAGACGCCACGGTGGTAGTCATGTTCCATGCACATCTGCTATATGGGCACATGTGCAGGCTGTTGCACGGTGGGGATATTCACATGTGTGGGGTGCATCACTTGACAGCCATGGTGGGTCCTCGTGGCCCATCACATGCTCCAAGGCTAGCTACCTACACATGACTGCCGCACATTGCAGTGTAGGCCCTCAGGCAGTGTGGTGGTATGTCTGTGTTGTTTGGCTACATCCACATTCGATGTCGCGTACAACAGTCACCCAGGCATTGCTGACTGAGATAATGTTGGCAACATGCCAGGCAATGGTGTACCTACCAACAATACACACTCTCACTCACTACAGGGTTGCAATCCATACATGGACATCGCAGTGTCCCTGTGGACACATACATGGTACTGCCATGCACACGTTATGTCCCAGGACACTGTCCCAATTTCACCGTCCGATCTCCCTAGCTGTTATGTCCCGCCAACCTGTTTGGTATGTGTCTCCACACCAGCCCATTGAATTAACTGCTAGCCTGTTGTTGGACATTGTGTACCTTGACCGCCACACTACCGCATCTATCACACTACACATGGGTGGTACTGCATTGCATGTGTGGGACTGCATTCGTACACCCATGACTGGACCATTCAGTATGGCACTGGGGCACGTCCTCACATACGTGCTTCACACACTCATTGATGACCTCCATGCCTTTACTGGCACCCTTGTTGGGCTTCTGTGTGCCACAGCACGCCACATACACATGCTGACCACCTGTCATACCATTGCATGGGTGGTTGGTGTGGTACAGAGGGTAACAGATCAGACATTGTCCCCACATTGCCCTTCAGCACCATTCCACATTCTGGTATTGGCAATGTACACATCCACCGTCACATCATACCCTGTGTCTCAGGTTGTTAGGCTATATGAATCCTGGACAGGACACACAGTGGTGCAAGCATATCATGCTACCTACTACATGTCAGGTACATGTGGCATTACACAGTCCTCAGTCATGGGGCCCCTCATGTTCACTATTTGCTTACATACACAACATGCTGTCACAGAGTACTGTCCATGCCTAGATATCCCACATCTACATACCTGGCACCATTGTAGCTCCACCAGCTCATACTGATAACAACCGTACAGGTGTCGGTGTGGCAGATACATCATGTGGGTGTCATTGCGTCAGGATGCATCACACATGGTGCATGCACATCACCTTTGCATAGCAACAGTCATCCACTGGGTATCACATGGATACTGTCCCCATACATGCATATCACATTGTACATGGTTGCTGTACACACACATTCCCCACATGGTGCTGTGGTTGCCATATTCCACTGTGGCATGGGTACACATCTGCAGGGCCACACATATCTGTACTGTGTGTGTTGCTGGTACATAGGTAGCCATTGTACCTCTGCCATACACACATCTACACATGGGCAGGGTTACAATAACACATCCGTGGTGTACCTTCCACAATGGCTACGACTTTACATGGCATGGCATTATCATGCCATGATGTGTACCAGGCTCAGACAGTTTACATATGTGGATGACTGACGGGGAACACATCTGTACTCAGATCATCTGCGTACCACATACACAGGGGTGTCATCTACACTGACATGGGCCATGTCCTCCGCATTACTGATGCATGTAGTACTCATACATGGCAATTGCAGTGGGCGGGGTGAATGGAGCACTCCTGCATATGTGCACACATACCACATTGCATGGCCTGGGCTTCTGTGTTACTTCCGCAGACACAACACACACCATGCTGTGGAACATAGGTCCTGTGCACATCCCACATGGACACACTGTGGCACTGTTCATGTGATAGCTCCCTTGCTGATAGGGTGACACATAGTCGTGGTACCACCACAGCAGCAGTACTGTGTAGACATGCAGTTGACATCCACCTCTGCTGTTCAGTGGACACTACCATGGGGAGGTGACACTACTGTGTACACTGCACATGTGTTTACACATGGACCTGCCGGACTTCATTGTTGCACACATTGCACCTGCTACAGATCGTTTGGACATGGTTACTTGGTGTTCCTTCCATTTCGGATGGCTATTCTGCTACTACTCTGTCCCATATGTACAGGCCATACGTATCCTGTTAGTGTACATACCAATAGGCCATAACTCCATTATGCATGATATGCCTGTGATACTGTGTATGATGTCTGTCATATCCACCATGACAGCTTTACATTACACATAGTTGACATAGTAACTCCTACTGCGAGGCATACGTGCACATCGTGTGCACATTACGTATGACATCGATGGTATATGCCCATACACATGTGTGCTGTGACAGTATACATACATGTCCTATCCCCTGCTGTGGCACTTCCTTGTTGGACATCCACTGCCGACATCGGCGTGGGGGGTGTCATTGTTCTGTGTTATGCCCCCCTGTGGCAGCCCTTGTGTTATCCCGGCTGTGTACATGATGTCCCACTGCTGTGCACACGGTGTCCACAGTCATTGGTATGCTCAGCGGGATAGCACTACATAACCACCTTTCACCACTCTCTGCATTATGGACAAGTATCCTTACTTACAAACACCGTTCACATACAGTGCAGCTTCATCATACACATCATGCGTTACACACCAATACATATCGTGGGTTCTACATACCTTTACTGTGTTTCCTTCCGTTTTCCGTTGCGTGTCTCGCTATTGCGTTGTCTCACTCTATACGTTTTTGATTTGTAGTTCGGTGTGAGCATACGGTTTGAATATCCTAGGGTTCATCCTTATATCCGTCGTCACCTGCGACATGTGGTTTCATCACACCAATAGCTGTTCCTCGGTGTGTACTTGTGCGCGTATAACCTGTGCATCTACTCCATTCGTACAGTACGCGTCGTAACTAGGGCATGGTTGCATTCCTCGCCTGGGCGTTGGTTATTTGCACTACCTTCGTGGAGATGGTCTGTATTGTGTTATGTTATGTGTAACTGCAGCCGCTATGTGTGGCGTCAGGTACATTTCGCAGTGGTGTTAGCTGTGGATTGTGTGTGTTGGGTATGGTATTATGTTCGACATGTGGGTGTCCCTGTCCTGGCGGCGTCTGTCGATGGCGTTTTGCATTCGGATGTGTAACATAGCTCTTGTATTCCTTTAAACAACGGATGCAGGTATGCATCCGCTGCTGATAGTGTTTCCCACGCGAGATATTGCGGTTATGCCACTGTCATTGACTGCCTGTATGTTTGTGCTGCTATTGCGGCTTGTATCCCTTTGATATGTGCGATGGGGAATATCGGAGGTTGTGGGTGACGGGTACGGGTTGTGGGCCTTGCATTTCTACATACACGGTATGCTTGTGTGTGCTCCATCCCTGCCTGGGAAGCTGGCAGTTACCTGTCTGTTGTTCTGGGAGTGTAGGTTGTGTTGATGTCATCTGGTGTCGGTATCGCCTGCATGTGTGCTTCCTGCATGTATTCCTCTATCACATCGGTAGTATATCTGCGGTTGTTCGTACGTGCCGACTATCCCTTGGCATTTTGTACCGGATATTTACAGTCATTGTGGTCCTGTACTTGGGGCGGCCTGTATGCTAGTGGTTGCCACCTATTCGGGTGGCGATTGCTTGTTTGACACTCATAGAACACACAGCGGTGTTTACGGGCCGATACGTAGCCACGATCAGTACCGGGGTAGCACATGCGTATTTCCGCGGTACATGACTATTGCTGTGTAACGTTGCCGACGTATCGTTTTGCGGTTAACATATCGGTGTCATACATACGGTCATGATTTGTACATACGTCCTTTGCATTTCATGTTGGCTATATTCCTGTGGTACATTCTGGGACATTTTCACTTTGCATCGTTTTACGTCGCCACGCGCTTGGCCAGGGAGGGGCTCTCAGTACTACTTTGGGGGTACTGCTGTACATACGCCTGTGGTTCCTATACTGTATGCCTACACATGTTGTTCCACTCCGCCTGTCACATGGCACCAACATACACATTTTACAGTGGCACACACATTACACTCGCACAGAGGAACACACGACACCCTCACCGCACACATACACATACTGCGGCTGTCACAGGGACGGTTGCACACAGTACCTGCGTGGCCCGCATCACAACTGGCGGTGTCTACCTCCACCCTCATATCCTCATAATATTACCCGCACATGTACTGTTACTGTACCGTGGCCTGGCGATCATCCCGACTCGCGATTATGCATTTAGGTAGGTTGACCTTTCCATGGGTGGCGGTTTCCTGTTCTGTCCACCCTCCCGGACACTCAGGTTGTCGTTCACTATCTTTACTATGTACAGATATCGCGTCTTACTTCTCTGTCACCTTGCATCCCTCTGATTCCCTGTCTTACCTGTTGTACTTTATATATGTGTATGTGTACATATATTTCTATGTGTGTAATGATATCTATCTCCATATCTGTATATGCACATATGTACATGTCTATATGTATACACCTTGCGGCGAACGTGGCAGCATACAGCAATGCCGTCTGCTGTAGGACCAGCACGTTAAGGTGTTGGCGTTCCATGCTCCACTGGCTGTTGGGTGTGCAGTGTTTGGGTGCTGCCTATGTTGGAGTCACACATGGGACCACCCTTACGGTACACATTACGGGTGGCCATGTTTGTGTGCCGTCCATTTCACTGTGTGTGCAGGTAGGGAGGTGTCAGTCCATGGGTCCTACGCTGTCAGAGTATGTGCTATACGTTCCCTCTTTGCCAGGGCATAGGCATATTGGGTACGCCTCCGTCTGCCTACTGGGGCTGGCACAGTGTGTTCATGGTCCTGAACCCTCTGTGCCTGTGCTGGCCTTGGCAGTTGTGGTGGGCTTTGTGGCCCTTCATTATGTCCCTGCAGCAGCTGTTTCCGCAGGATCATATTATGTAGCATAGCACATACTATGAATATGTGGGCACGTGTGCCTGGGGAGTACTGCAGGGCTCCACCGGATGTATCCAAGCACCAGAACCGTGATTTCAGCATCCCAAACACACGCTCTATGATTATTCTGGTTTGTGCGTGTGCCTCATTATGGCGTTCTTGCATGTGTGTGTGTGCATTTCTGATGGGAGTCATCATCCACGGCTCCAGTGCATAGCCAGCATCCCCCACAAGGTGGCCTTGTGTGATGTCCCCCCTGGCGAATACCTGATACAGCTGTGAGGCATGCCAGATATGGAAGTCGTGGTAGCTTCCAGGGCTGCCAGCACACACATCCATGATAATGCCCTGCGCATTGCACACGACCTGGAAATTGATGGAGGGGAATCCCTTGTGGTTTATGTAGCGTCTACCCTGCTCCCCAGGTGGTGACTTGATTTGTATGTGCATACAGTCTATCGCACCTAGTACCTCCGGGTATTGTGCCACATGGTGGAAGTGGCGCATATTGCTAGCCAACTCCTCCTGAGATCTGGGGAAGTATATATACTCATGGGCATGTCGTAACATGGCATCCAGAAACTGGTGTAGTACCCTGGATGCTGATGCCTGTGAGATGCCCATTATATCCCCGGTTGGCCTTTGAAAGGTACCTGTAGCCAGTATTCGCAAGCTTACACATACCTTTGTGTCCACTGGGATGGGCTCCCCTCTGTTGTTTCTTGTTCTCAGGCGTGGCCGGCACAGCTCCGCTATTTGCTGTAACGTGTCCCTGTCCACCCTGTAACGCTCTACTATCTCCAGGTCTTGTAGCCCCTGGTAGGTTACCCTTGGTCTGAACACTCTCCTTCTCCTCTGAGGCCTACTGTAGTTGTCGGCACCCTCCTCCACAACTCCGTCTGTCTCTGACACATGCTGATGTATCATGGCCACGGCGGCACCCAACATATACATTTTAAAAGTTCCCCGTGTGTTTACACATAGAGTGCGGCGTTTGGGGATACACGGCTGTGTGTTGTGTGCATTCACACTTTATACTGTTGTGCTGTACACCCGGTGATGTCATAGGGTGTGTCTGTGCGGCCGTATCTGTGGATTATCTTCCGTGTTTTACCGTTGGCACTGCAACGCTGTTGCCTTTGGTGTTGCATTACACTTGCCTGCATTGGTTTACCTTTAGACCTTACCTTACTAATTCTGCACATTTCACATACTATTTCCTGGATTGCATCCTGCAGAGCCCTGTCATGTGTTGTTTCTGGGACATGGCATATCATGCATTTTGTCTGCCGCCGTTATGCTACCTCTCTACTTGGCTGTGCTGTATCGGTTCTTCACTCTTTGCATTCTGCTACCTCCCCTACTTTCTTTGCATTCATATGCCTCCCCTGTCCCGTTTTGCGGGTTTCTGCATGCAGAGTTATCAGCTGCCGCCAATTGGCCTTCGTGGGTTGATTGGTGTTGATTGCTCATTACGACTCCAATTACACTGCTTCCGCGTTTCCTCATATTCTCCGCATCACCTTCCTGTATCCGTTGTTGTTGACGGGGCGGGCGTCACATGACTGGGTTAGGGGAACGTAGTCATCCTCGTGCACATGCATCTCTGCACGCATTGTGTGCTCTCAGCTCACCTATTTCCCCACACGCCGGTCCTGCTGCTGTGATGTGCATTGTACAGCCCATGTTTGCTGAGCTCCAATGTGCTTCCTCCTACAGTGGCACACCCCTCTGCGGTTGACATGTATTCCCTCTGGGCCACTCCTCGGTGTATTACCGCTGCGCCGTTTGGTGCAGCCTTACGCTGGCGGGGGTTTTGTGATTCAGTATTATCTGCCTCATTTGCATGGCATTGACTACTAATTCATAGTTACGGCGCCGAACACTGCCGCCACTCCTTGGCAACCCTTGCGCCATGGTTGTGGCTTTCCATGCATACTATGGTGTATTGTGGCTGTGAAGCTGATGTGTATTATACTGCTCTTTTATGACATTGTCATATTATTTCATTGTTTAGCACCTTCCACGGACATATCCTGGGGTTCTGCTGTGGTTTCTGCGGACATACCATTTATGTCATTTTTTACATTTTGTGCATGTTTTCTTTTGACATTCTCGGTGTCTTTCGCCATTGGCATGTTGCAACAGTATGATACCTGACGTTGACAGCCTTCCGTTACTCCTATGTCATATTTGGGTATATGTAAACCGTTTTTTTTGGTTTACATTGCCGTGCCCTTATGCTACGCCTGCGCCACTTTGTGGATCGCTATATGCCTTCATTTGCATGGTGCAACACCGCACATGGGGTGTTTAACATACCTACGCCAGAGGCGGCGCAACTCCGGCACACGCCGGTAGTGCACGTGGAATTGGATCGTACCTGAATCGCTCGGCGGCCATATCTGGTGTTGTAGCGCCTACGCTATGCGTGCGCCTGGCGCAAGGTTCATGAATCCCGGGGGTAGTCTTTGTTCATATATTTTGGCAACTAAAAACAAAATTATGGTGAGGAATGAAATAAATTTTATTAAGGGGAATTTCGATTGTTATACAAAAAATGTGGTTTATATGGCCAAATGCAACGAATGCTTAGCGTTTTATATAGGGAAAACCTGTAGAGCGTTTAGAGATAGAATAGGGGAACATACCTTAGATATTAGGCATCATAAGAATACTAATGCCCTATTTAGGTATATTACACAACATCCGGGACATAGTTTTAAATTTGCTATTATACAACAAATAACAAAGGATGTACAAGGACGTGTTTTAGATGTTCACTTGGACCTCTGTGAAATGAAATGGCAACTGAGACTTGATGACACCAGATATCCCGGTTTAAATGATAGTATTAGCATTGCCCCTTTATTAAAGTTGAGATATATTAATGGTTAAATATAATATAATTTTTGGCTGGGTGACTGTGTATTACTTCCCAATATTTGTTGATTTTTCAACAATTGATGACATTTTATAATTTATATGTACTTCATAGATTTTAAATGCATTTTATTATATGAATTACTTATTAATTGTATGTATTTTTGCGTTAATTATTTATGTTTGACACGTAGTTAGGTCATAATGAGCATTTTTAAGTGGCAACAATGATGTTATGGGTTGTATTATTTGTTACATGGGTTTCAGTAGAGTTTTATGTAGTATCATGATGTTTTTGTAAGGTTTAGTTTTTACTTTAAGGATTCATTGTTAATTAAGGTTGATTGATAATTAACAAATGTATTTAAACAGGAGATCAGTAGCATGCATTTGTTCTGAAGAAGTCTTATGTATTAAGATGAAACTTAGGTTAGCTATTGTCTGCCTTTGTTCTGGTTTGTCAAATTGTATTAAAGTGGATGCTGGTTTCCAACGTGGACTATTTCCTTTTTCATTCCACTATTGGTCTGAGTGTACGAGTTACTGCAGCCCTTGGTGTTTTTCTGGCTGCTACCACACATCCCTGCATGCTGTTGGAATAACCACTGTGGTTCAATATATGCATGTGTTATGCTTGCTGTTCAACTGTTGTACCCTTGGTGTGTTGGGTTAATGGAAATATTATTGCATGCTGTTACAACTAATCTGGAATGCTGTTTTGCTTATGTTGTAATGAAACACACTTAATCACACAACGTATGGGAAGGCCGGTCCCAGCGGACCCACCTGTCCCTCCTCAGCTGGCGAGTGCACCTGGCACCAGCAGGTCTGGTGCCCAGATCGGGGCTCCCCTCCTCCGTTGGTCCTGTGCCACCTTCGGTTGGAAGCACTGCAGCGGATGGGGCTTATCCCCCATGCAAGCGTGGGCAGAGAAGAGCCACCTGTCACCCTTTGAAGTGACCGGGTTGTGGTGCATAGGGAGATCCAGCGTTCAGTCGCTGATCCCCTACACTAGCTTGAGCGGAGAGTGGCGCATCTCACGGGTGAGCCTGCCCATCCTATGCAGCTGCCAGCACAGCCACCCTCGGGGCTGTGAAGGTTCAGTGGTGAATTTCCCATGGGTGGGGATCTCAGTTCTACTGTTACCATCTGTGGGCTCATGGGCTTGCGATTTCCAAACATCCGACCCCGTCAATTGTGTTCTCCCACCCAATGTGTCATACACCGCCCCTGTATGCGTCTTGTCTGTCTTGTCTGTTTACCTTCCCAACCTACCTCCCCGGGCATACCTACTTCCTCTACCTCACTTCCCACTCTCACCTGAAAAAAAAAAGGGCAATCTGTCCCCACAAAAATTACGCCCTATACATAGCTGCCCGTTTTGCACACATGTCCATTGGACATGTAAACTGATAATTAGAATTAGCAGTACAACATACTTTATTGTCCTCACCCCTCTCCCAGGGGTGGAAGGTTTAAAATTTCACTCCAAATTCATTGCATATGCACAGCTGTTGCTGTTAAAGAAATGGGCAGCTCTGGATCTTCCTTACAACCGTCCTGCACATCCAGAGCTTGTTTACCTACTGTCTGTCCCTCTTTTTGCCTCCTTTTTCACCACTTTCCTATCTCCCCATTTTCTTTTCTTTAAAAGAAATTAGCGCAGGTGTTAACGGGAGTAAGCACTTTTAAGCGGTAGTAAGCGGGTTTAACCTAGTGTGCGCATGTGTGCGCTTAGCTAAGCATCACACAAACCCATGCAAACCCACTTACAACTGCTTAATAGTGCCTTAGTCACTCTATGGCAGGGCCCTTGTACTGCTCAGCAGCAAAATAATATACCCCTGTCAGTCTCAAACCCCAGACCTTGGACTCACAAGACTGCAGGAAGTATCACTATACCATAGCAAATATACAATAGCTCAGTGCTGAAAGAAATATATCATGCATTACATGAGTGAATTTAAAGGGAGAATAGGAATGGCATAACACAAATCTTGTTCTGTGGCCCTTAACCAGCAAGTGTTGTGGAATTGCATGACATGAATGTGAAAAGAGAACCAGCCATGCTAGTAGGGAATAATGCTATAGTAGCACCTTACAAACCCCACACAGTATCAGAGCAGGATAAACACTGGCATATTTGAATAGGTCAGAGACCAGACCTCCCAACTGTGACTGATTTACAGGGATGTCCCTGATTTGCAAACAAATGTTAGCTGTGCTCCTCTGACTCTCTGTGAAATGTACTAACAGTAGGCAGAAAGATGGTGAATCTCACTTAATGAAAAATGTCAATAAGTGAGAGAAGACACTGCTTGCACGTCAGAAAAGGTGTAGTAATACATATGCTCCGAATCCCCCAAAGTCTTAACAGCAAAATATCTGAAATATATCACAGGTGTATCCCACTCATATGTACCTGTCCCTGAGGCTGTTCAAATATTTACCTGAGAGTATCTGAAGCCTGGAAGTGTCAGAAACACACAGGCATATCAGCTTGTCTGCTTTTACTCACTCAGCAAATAGCTGTATAATGGATTCCACAAGCATGCTCATATGTAGGAGTACACCACAGAAATATCAAAGGATGTAGCCATGTACTGCTAGCAACCACCTGTGACGATGCCATTGTTCGGGTGCTGAAAAGACTGGTGTGGTGCACAGTCAAAGGATACTAGGCTAACCTCTGTCTACCATCTGGATATGTCCACAGTTGGGAGCTACTGTGAAAGACTACTAGCCTTTATAGACTAACAGGTACACAGCAACTCTGCATGTTCAGCAAGATAAACAGCACACAATAATAAATAATGCTCTCT
>NC_056728.1:1691242569-1691309160 GCF_019279795.1 Protopterus annectens
GGCAGACGATACATGCTGGTGAGTGTGTTAACACTTTAATATTGGTAATGACATGTGCATGTCATAGGTGAGGTGTAGGCCATGTACACGTAACACACCTAATGCATGCTGTGCATGTTTGCTGTGAGACATTAAACATCTCAGTAAAGTCAGTAGCTGCCTCAATCAAATGCAATGCACAGAGCAGCAGACACATTTTTGGCAACACTGTAGTGCACATTGGATATGCATAGTTGTTAATACAGATGTACACAACAGAACATGTTTATCATATGCAGTACACGAAAACATGCTACATTTGGCATTACCACACACCCACTGTAAGGTCACACTTCAGTATCCCACATGTCATGCACACACATATGATGTACCTCAGGGGTAGAGGCCTATCATGGGATTGTGCAACACTCTTCAACACATAACACAGTCATGTTAGGCAATGCTCCCTATTGGGCACCTCACACACCCATGTACAAAATGGCTGTGTAATTGTGAATGTAGCCACGACTCTGCAGTTCAGGTACAGCACGCTAGGCAGTGGTCTTGCACACATTAGTAGCTGTGATTGACTACAAGATGCATGAGGATGATGGCACAGGGTACTACACTCAATCCAGTTACAGTGACCACAGTACTACTCAGAGCAGTCATCACTGTGCACCTCAATGTTGTGTGTGTGCAAACATCTGCACATATACACAATATGTATAGCATGTTGTGTGTGTGCTTACATATGCCAGTATGCACAATATGCACAGTAGTCACCATCCGAACAAAGTGTCACATATATGTCATGGAATGCTAGTGGGTGTATAGGTCACATGACACACATTGGGTATGTGTGATGTTTAATGTTGCAGTTGTCTAACATGCTATGCCATGCCTGGCACTGACATATCTACAATATGTCCCACACTCACCATAACCACTGTACACTGGCCATGTCGAGCATTGGGATTCCTTCATGTCAACATGCACCACTCATCCCGTGTGTGTACATAGCATGCATGTGCTACACCTGTGCCCACTTTTATCTGCTATGGAGACAGACACTGTACTCAGACATGGAAATCTATGTGTCACACAGATGACACATGCAGCCATGGTATGTATACCTGTGTGTGATGGTGCACAGGGCATTGTAGAGCTGATGATACTTGCACAGCAATGTTGTGTCCAGGTACACATTGTGTTCCAGGATGTAGCCAATCACTGAACAACTACACAGTTGCATCAAAGCCATGTACACTTTCATGAAATAGGGGCATCTACACTTGCACTGCATGGTCTTGTGCAACACATATTTTGCATGCTGACACGTGTGTGATGACTGTTTGCCTTGTGATACTGACACCCACCTTCACCCACTATAGAGTATGTGTTGGATTGCTGGTGTGTGTGTGTGTGTGTGTGTGTGTGTGTGTGTGTGTGTGTGTGTGTGTGTGTATGTGCTGTAGTGAGGAGTGTATATGTGTGCATGTGTGCATGTGTGCATGCATCATGTGCAGACTGTAAAGTGTGTTTCCTGTCTTCATCTCACAGGTGCTGAGTTGGGGTGGCCGAAAGCAGCAGGGAACGGGAAGTCACTGCCACGAATAGTGGTGATGATGAGACAGGTATTGTGATGGCACAGGAAGGTTTGACAGGGTCTGTCATTGGTCTGCCAATCGACAGTACACAGCTTTCAACCCCATCTATGCACATACTCATACTGTCAATACATCCCTCACCACCAATGACCATAGTCGAGGGACAGCATACAGTTGGCATTGACCAGGAGAGTGTGGTACCCATGGCACTTGCATTCCCTCACAGCAGCCATAGCCAGATTCCTGGAACAGTACCACATAGGCGGAGGTCCAGGGGTTCTTGAGGAAGCACCACTGGTCATATTGCTCCTGGCAGACGTGCCCTCACAGGTCTTATAATGTCCAGTATGTTCTGGGCTGTAATGCAGGCTCAGGCACGTATGGAACGGTACACCAGACAGGGACTTAGGGTGCAAAGGGCCCATTACACCGCTATCAATGACAGCATCCGTGACCTTGCCGGTGCCATCTGAAATTACACCGAGGTCATTGATAGACACTGGGGGGAGACAGTAGCTGCCCTCCACAATATGTCTTCCATGAGCCAGGATCGTGCGGGACAGTTGCGACTTCAACGTGGACGCATGCCAGCAACAGCAACAGCTGGCAGTGGTCACAGATGGCCCACAGTTCACAGCTGCTCCCATAGTGGCAGTACCAGCCCCAGCCATGCTGGGGCTGGCCTGTCCATTGACTGTCCCAGTAGACCACGTGGACATGGCTCTGGCCCATCCCAGCAGGGACATGGGTCCAGTCATCATACCTCTGCCTCTGATGACAGTACCCAGTCGGGGTTGGTACCTGATACTGTCCGTAGCACCCCTGCCAGGCACAGGTACCATGTCCGTGGCCGGAGACAGTGATCTGTACAACCTAGTAGGTACAGTCTGTGGCTGTCCCACAAACTACCATATATGGCAGCCACATGGTGGAGCTGTGTGCATGCAGACACACACACATCAACCAAACAACTAGGGCTCACACATACACACACACATTACATCAACATTGGCCCATGCTGTACTGTTGTCCCTCACACACACACACACACACACACACACACACACACACACACACACACACACACACACACACACACACACACACACACACACACACATTGGCCTACAATGCATTCCTTGGATGGGATGCATATCCTACACAAGGGTATCATACAGATACCTGTTGTCTGATACATGCTGTATAGCAGCAAGCTGGCTATGGCATAGTTATCCACATTTACCATATATACTATCCCGTCGGTACCACATTGATGGTAGACCTCAACATGTATGTTGGGTACCAATGTGTACATACAGCCTCATGTTATGTCATGTGTCCCTTGGTATCCACATATCCATAGGTATGGTGGAGTCCCTTGGTGTATCCCATAAGACATTAGAGGCCTGAATGCATATCCACAAGGGAGTTGTACACCTATACAGACTGTCCATTATTGACAGTCATTGTTGTGTATGAACATGTCTGGCATATACCCCATGTATATACCCTCACTCACACTACTCTTTAGTAACTGTAATGGGTTTGTGTGCCACAGATGAACTTGGCCACAGATCACAACAGTGGATGGCCTTGCCACATACCTACATATGTGACCTACGATCTGAGAAGCAGCAGCACAACCTGTCAAAGCAAACAGATGTATTCATGTTGTATGCAGGCTTCACACCTATGTACTGACTGAGGGGACATGTACACATATATATTTGCCATGCAGATACCTGATGTGTGCAATGCACTTACTGTTTTAATCATAATATGTCCTACCATAGTAAAACCAAAACCCACATGGCATTGACCCACACACTATCAGTGTTTGCAGGATTCCAACCACTATCTGACTAGGTTATGATACTAGTGAGAGACGCATTAACACAGCACGCTATTTGCTTTAATGGCTGGCTTCTCTTCTCCATCTGTATTTGTAGGATGGTGACACCATCAGACTTTCCAAAGAGGAATGTACCTCTTTTAGTGAGTTTTCCCAGTCAACAAAAATGGCACATCTCTCAAAGGAAACTGCACACATACACACACTGTCAGTGTTTGCAGGATTCAAATGTTATGATAATAGAGAAAGATGCATTAACACAGTGCGCTATTTGCTTTACTGGGTGGCTTCCCTTCTCCTGCTGTGTTTGTAGGATGGTGACATCATCAGACTTTCCAAAGAGGAATGTACCTCTTTTAGTGAGTTTTTTCAGTCTTCAAAAAGGAACACCTCTCAAAGGAAACTGCACACATACATACCCCCCACATACACTCACTGTTAGTGTTTGCAAGATTCAAACCCCTACTTAACTATGTTATAATACTAGAGAGAGACGCATTAACAAGGCACACTATTTGCTTTACTGGCTGGTTTGCCTTCTCCTGCTGTATTTATAGGATGGTGACATCATTAGACTGGACATGGTGATGTGTGTACACTTTGTTTTATGCCATTCCAGGAATGGTCCATGTGGGTCAGCAGGTGTCAACAGCTTGAACAAGACCTCATAACACTTACCTTGTGTGATCTATCTGTGGACACATTGACATTCTGTCATATGTCAACACATATTTATGCACAGCTTGTTGGTTTTGTGGATACTACATGTGTCTGGGATGTTGATAAAGGGATATTCAAAGTCTATGTGAGACATATGTAGCTGTGTTCAGTGATGTATGTCCTGGGTGGCTGCCTTGCAAACAGTCTAGCATGTTTGGGAACCATGATCTGCACATGAACATACCACAGTTGGTAGGGTTGTGTGTATGTCAGCTTCCAATAGCTCTATTTATGACTTCAACTATGATGGACTCCATGACCTTGCAGATCAGACTTCATAGGCGTACTGGACTGGACTTCCCATGGTGTGTTTTGCACCAACACTTGTGGGGAGTGCCATATGTTGCTGTAACACATTCAACGGTTCCACATCCTGTGTAGGGGGTAAGGTTCAGCTGACTGTTTAGGTGCAGGATCTGTTTGTTCTGTAGTTTGTGCATGACACATATTGGGAATCAATGTATTCCACTTGCTGCCATGCTTTTGGCATTGGGGGTAGCTGCTCATCCATTCTACATGTGATATCTCCTGGTATGATGATATGGACTATTGTCAGTGGGAGGTGGGTATGTACATATGGGCCTGTCTGTCAGGATGTCGGCATTGTCAGTCAGGTACAGTTGGCCCTGACTCAGGACATATATGGGTGTACATTGCTATTTATGACATAGCTGAAGGAGGTGTCATGATTCAGTCTGGACTCCTTCTCAGCTACTCTTTACAAAACACCAATGAACATGAGCACTAATCCCTGTCATACTCTTTTACACACTTAACACCCTACTGATCCTTTGTGATCAGGCTACAGAGTATGCCATCAAAATATCCTGGCATGCCCAGGGTTTGGTTTCGTGCGTACTCTCCAGTCCAGCTGGTGAATATTGTGATACTGACACAATGTCACATCTGCCTCATGTACACAGACAGCCCTCTCCTCCTCCCGTCAAGCTCAGATATATGTGTGAGATGCACCTATATAGACATACAGGGTGCTGAACTCTCTGAACCCATGACTGGCACAGTCTATCAGGTGGTGAAGGTAACCACACACACCACATATCAGTCTCACATATCCTCTAGTGAGTGCACTCAAACCACATTATCACACATAGACATACTTGGATGTTGTAAATGAACTCTGCCTAAGCAGCAGAGACCTCCAAAGCAGACACACACACACAACTGCTACCTACTACAACACACACATATCACATAGTTCACAATGTCAGTGTGCCACACAGTCACTGCCCTTCCGGCTAAACAACACACCTAATACACTTGTAATAGGTGACACTTATTGTCAGACACATTGACATAGCACTCACCAGCCCAAACAAGGGAATAGTCACTTTGGGCTGTCTGTCAGGTGCCAGAATCTGCCACATAACACATGCAGTCAGGTCACTCCAAAGCAAGTACAGGACTGGCACCATCATTGTCCATGCAGGTGCGTAAAACCTCAGACATTACTCCCTGGACCACATGACATGATAAATGGAGGAACACTCTGATCATGTAGCCCAGGCCAGTATGACCCTGACCTCGTCTAGCATCTTACACCCACCAATTATGATGTCATAGTATACAGACAAACATATCATGTTAAACAGTTGGCTAACAAATTGGTGTAATTCATAGGGGATACAGTGTCTGTCAGCCTGTAGTGACATGCTCGACATGCCACGTAGCTTCACTATGTACAGGTTGCACCTGTCACCCTTGGACTTTCGAATGCTGGCTAAGGCTCTTGCTACCACCATAGTGCCTTTTTAAGCAGGGCTCAAAAGACAAACCCACTTCCATAGACATTACAGGTTAAATAAAACTAAGGGTAATGCTGCTCAACACCAGATGTGTTACCTTCATATTGCTGCCGCTCAGTACTCTCCTCAGTATGGAGGATAGTGATATCTGTGCACTAACAGACACCTGGTTCAGGCTCACTTATGCACACCAGCACTACCAGGTTATGTTTCATACCATGCTTTCTGACCACAAGACTTGGAACAGACAACACAACTAGGGGGAGTATCCATATACATCACATATACACACACCTCCAGGTTAGTAGCACTGCACAAAGCATCACAGGCCATACATATACAAATACCATTGTGCAAAACTGCCTTTCAGTTTGTTGCCTGCTACAGACCACCCTCCCAAACTCAGGAACCACACTCGGCTTTCATGGGAACTATGGAGAATATGAAGGTCTCCACAAACACCATTATATTGGGTGACTTCATATACACAAATATTGACTGGGGATACTACTCAAGCCCCAACACCCTCACCCAACAGTTGCTACAATTTGTAGATTCATATGTTATGGCACAACCAGTCAGCACAGCCACAAGGGGGAATACATATTAGACCTGATCATCATCAACATGGGGACTCTATGTTCCACACCAGCGATGTACCCCTCATTGGTAAGGTCAGAACATACATGTATCTCACTGGACATACATATACCTTCCAAACATCCATCCTGGGTAATCTTGGTGAACTTCTCATGAGCCAATGTCTCACTTCACCAAAGCAAGGTGGTATCCTTCAGAGACACTGAGACAGTGGCAAATACGGCTCAGACTGCTGAATCCTTTACATACACATTCTATGGACACCTAGTGAACTGCATGGATTGTGCTATACCAAATAACAACAGGACTCACTCCTCCAATGACAGGGGATCTGTCTGGTAGACCCCAGCCATTAATATGCTGTACAACATCAGGAGGAAGCTACTACATGATAGAGCACAATCCCAGACGGGGAAGGCATCTGTGATCTGTACTAGCAGACAGCTACAATCACTCATGAACTTTTCTAAGGGCTGCTTCTACTGGACAATTGCACCAGACATGTAGGACTATCACACAGCCTTCTTCAGTTATGTCAGGAACCTGGGTGGACACTCACTGATATGCTGTGAGTTACTGCATACTGACTAAATTTACCCGGAACCCACAGGCATTGCCAACATCCTGGCAAACAGGTTCAGTGTAGATTTCTCCCCCCATCCCCCCTAAGGAGCAACTATCTATCCCAACAGAGTATAACCTCCCTAACATCACACAGTAACAGGTGAGTGCTGCCCTCCCCAAAGCGTGCATCACAGCATCAATGGGACCAGACGGTGTCCCGGCCTGCATTCTACACGAGCTTCATGACAGACGTAACCCTCTCATTACATCACTGTTCAATATCGGCGTTGCTACAGGATATGTACCCAAGGAATGGCATACAGCGACAGTGGTCCCACTCCACAGAATTGGTGCCACAACGGACCACAGACAATATTGCTCTATAAGCCTAACTAGCCTGTTCTGCAAAGCTATGGAGCATATTGTCATGGGACTCATACACATAGACATGGGGAACATACAGACACTGTGTCCTACACATTTCAGCATTGTTGTTGACAGATCTTGCCTCTTGAACCTGTTTGTATTCTTTAAACGGCTAACAGGTCCATTGACATAGGGACGGTTGTCCACACAGTCTTCCTGATCCTTGCTAAACCCTTCAACACAATAACCCACTGGGCCATTATGCATAGGCTCACCAGCGTCAATATGGACACATATCTCACATGATGGATTGCTACCTGGATCAGGGTTAGCACCCACATGGTTAGAATTGCAGGTGTCATGTCTGGCTATACATCAGTTACACATGGCATCCCACATGGCTCGGTCCTGGGACCTCTCTTGTTCAGTATATATCTGTCTGACGTACAGGCTACCACAGGGAGAATATGGCTGACCATGTTCGCACTTGACAGCAAACTGGGTGCCATAATCAACTCTCCAGCTGCCACATGCATACTCAAACAGGGTCTCACAGAGATGGATGACTGGTGCCTGAGCCATGGCCTACAGCTAAATGCCATTAGTTGCATAGTCATCCCCTTTGGGAATAACTACATGCCCACACATTACTACATAGGTAGTACTCCATTACATACGGTAGGAGTTATTAGGGGTTTGGGGACATGACTTGTTTGTACTGTCACCTTTGACATTCAAATTGCCAAAGTGGTTGGACACACCTTCTATATGGGCCACCTTATCCCATATGGTTTCACATCTAGATTGAGTGAGGTCATTGTGCCCCTATACTCATCACAACCATGCTTGGTTACAATGCCACATTTGGGGTGCACCTTACTCGACACCTGCAGCAACCGTACTGGCCACAGAAGTTCCTCACCACTCAGATCTAGGGACTCACCCGGATGCCCTGCACAGTTCGGATGCAGTAACTCCAGCTCTACTCAGTCACTTACCACCTACTCTGATATGATGTGTGCCTGTTGTTTACAGATATACCCAACCCAGGATTACTAGACATGCTCCACCTCAGGATATCCGACTCCCTTGGAGCTACACACTCCAGGGACGTATACCTCAGCACAGATGTTAATAGGACATGCTGGAGGGACAGATTCTTATCCCAGAGGCTCCACTCACTCCAGATTGTAATCCCAGTTTCACATAGGCAGAGCCACCCACTGACCACCTACAGGAGACATCTTGACGACTGTATGGGTGATTGTATGTTTACCCATGGGATATCTTCTGGGTCCCTGCTAGTCAGAGGCACAGTAGCCTAAACGTACATGGGCTATTTTGTGTGACCTACTATTCACATACACAGTGTAGTAATCTGACAGGGTTGCGAATGCCAAATGCACTCTAGTTGGCTTGTACATGC
This sequence comes from Protopterus annectens, assembly GCF_019279795.1. Classification (NCBI taxonomy): domain Eukaryota; kingdom Metazoa; phylum Chordata; order Ceratodontiformes; family Protopteridae; genus Protopterus; species Protopterus annectens. The sequence continues at coordinate 1,691,251,450 of NC_056728.1, forward strand.
CCTAGGGCAGATAGCCTAGTATCGACCTCTGAATGTATGCTAATGTTCAGGATGCACAACGTTTATTGCTGATACTGTTTGCAGGTCTTTATCATCTTTGCTTTACCAGTTTCTATCAACAACTTATGTATCTACAGAACATATTTTATTATGACAGGGTTCCACTATATTATAGATGTGTCTGTTGTCATATAATCGCGTGCACAGGGCAGATTGCTGGATAGTGAGAGGTTCCTGGGTTAACACATGCAACTGCCAGATATGCGTGGCCCACTGCTGTACTCAGACATGGCCTAAGTGTGTGAGCATGCCCAGTTCAGACTTTCCGTGTTTTGTTGCCTGACATTTGTCTCATTTATTCAAGTGTGTGAACATGCCTAGTGTGACCTTTCAGTATGTTGCTATCTGAGGTCCACTACATTTGTTGATGTGTGTGAACATGAGCAATATTAACATTTATACAGTGTGTGTTGGAAGTCAGGTTCTGTTCTTACTGCAGGACTCACCTTTGTGTCATAACTCGACAGGGATTATGCTGTGCTGCAGGGTTTCCATGAGATACTTTGCATAGACTTATCAACATTCCTTCATACAGCCTGACCACTGTAATACTGTCATAGGTTAGTGATTCAGTACTTTAGCTATAGTGCACAGTATCCTGGGTTCGAGGCCCATCACTACTTTATATTTTCATACTGAGCAGAACAGACTGCTTAAGGGCCAGTTAAGCAAATATGAGCATGATGGCTTTTGTTCAGCTATGCCCTACTTAGACCAGGCTTGTCCGACACTACTCAAAATTCACCAACATTACTGAACGTTGCCCAATATTACTCAACATTGACCACAGTTGTGCTAGTTGGTGTGTGCGATTTTGTTTGCATATACTACATGGTGGTAAATGCTGTTTAGCACTGCTTTATATTGCTTAAATGGCAATCATGCCTCAGCTGGTGCTGCAGGGCAGCCTATGTCGGATGCACATACTACACTCCCTGTACATGTTTGAAAGCAAGTAGTGTCAACTTAGGCACCCCTTTTACTATATGTGTGCGTCAGAGAGAGGTATCATTTTCAGAGTTCCTACTGAGCCAGTGTATGTGCTATGCATTGCCTCTTTGCCAAGGCCAAAGCATACTGGGCATGCCTCCTTCTGCTCACTGGGGCAGGCTCAGGTTGTTCCTCCTCCGAGTCATGCTCTGCCTGTGATGGCCTTGCAATGGTGGGGGGCTGTTTGGCCCAGGCCTATGCTGGTCCTGCTGCAGCTGTTTTTGCAGGATCATATTATGTAGCATAGCACATACCATGACAATTTGGGTACATGTAGTTGGTGAGTACTGCAAGGCTCCACCAGATGTGTCCAGGCACCAGAACCGTGACTTGAGCAGCCCAAACACATGCTCTATTACATTAAGTGTTTGTGTGTGTGCCTCATTATGGCGTTCCAGATAGGTGTGTGTGTGTGCGTTTCTGATGAGTGTCATCAGCCACGGCTCCAGTGCATAGCCAGAATCCCCCACTAGGTGACCATGTGGGATGTGCCCATTGGCAAATGTCTGGTACAGCTGCGTCAGATGCCAGATATGGGAATCATGGTAACTTCCAGGGCAGCCTGCACACACATTCAGTATTATGCCCTGGGCATCACACATGACCTGGCAGTTGATGGAGGGGAAGCCCTTGTGGTTGAAGTAGACCCTACCCCGCTCGCTGGCTAATGCTTTGATGCATATGTGCATGCAGTCTATTGCACCCACTACCTCAGGGTATTCCGCTATTTGCTGGTAGAGACACATATTGCTGGCCAATACCTCACGGGAATTGTGGAAATGTACATGATCACCGACATGTGCTGACATGGCATCCAGGAACTGGTGCAGTACCCTGGATGCTGATGCCTGTGATATCCCCATCATATCACCAGTTGGTTTCTGGAAGGTACCTGTTGCTAATATTCTTAGGCCAACGCGTACCTTGGTTTCCACTGGGATGGCTTCCCCTCTGTTGGTTCTGTGTGTGAAGCGTGGCCTGCACAGCTCAACAGTTTGCTGCAGGAGGTCTCTGTCCACTCTATAGTGCTCCACTATCTCCAGCTCATGTAGCCCCTGGTAGGTTAACCTGGGCCTGTACACTCTTCTCCGTCTCCTCACTGTGGGTTGTCCAGCAGCATTTCCATTGTCACCACTCTCAGCATGTTGCATACGTTGCCTTATAACAGCAATGGCAGCCCCTAACATTTCTTTGTCTCAGTAAAAACCAAAAAACAGGACTTGCAAGAGTGCCCAAATAAAGGTCAAAAACCAAACTTCTTAAATAAACACCAGCACTTTATTTCCTTAACGCTGCAACACAAAAGAATACGTTTTCGACATAGAATCCAAGTCTTCATCAGAGATGAACAAATCACAGTAGACCTTACATCAATTTATACCATCCAACCTCTGCAAAACCACATGTGCTGACAGGGGAATTCAAGCAGTTCAGTCCTCACCAACAAACTACAGGAAGATAAGATGATTAACATAGCCTCATGGAATGTAAATGACTTCCTGTAAGCCATTTACATTCCATGAGGCTATGTTAATCATCTTATCTTCCTGTAGTTTGTTGGTGAGGACTGAACTGCTTGCAGAAATTCCCCTGTCAGCACATGTGGTTTTGCAGAGGTTGGATGGTATAAATTGATGTAAGGTCTACTGTGATTTGTTCATCTCTGATGAAGACTTGGATTCTATGTCGAAAACGTATTCTTTTGTGTTGCAGCATTAAGGAAATAAAGTGCTGGTGTTTATTTAAGAAGTTTGGTATTTGACCTTCATTTGGGCACTCTTGCAAGTCTTGTTTTTTGGTTTTGGTCTCGTTTAGACTTGCATACATCTTTCGTATTGTTTTTTTGTCTCAGTAAAGCTTTTTCAGTTTTCACTTCTATTAGCTTACTGCAGTGTCTGTTGTGAGAAACATAATGGACTGTTATTTGCAGAGTTTTAAGTGCTAGGCTGGGCTAGTGTACTGCCTGTGTAATTGCATGATTGTGATTGTTTTCACCTGCTAGCTCTGCTAGTACTCACTGGTAGCTTCCTAATATTTGTTGTGCTTCCTTTTTCCTTTCTGTTTCCTCAGGGGGGAGCACCGCTCACACAAGCACAAACACACACACAGCAGCTAACATGCACGCACACATGCTTATATGGACTAAAACTTGCTTATTCAGGTTAAAATACGCGCACACCAGTGCAAACGCACTTACAACTATTTAAACAGCCTTATACATGCTTACTTCAGCTTAAACGCCACACTCACGCTTACACGCGCACACTCTGTCTTACTCAGGTTTACAGGCACGCACATGCGCGCATACTCACTCAGCAAGAAACTTTGGTGTTATCCATGTTATGCACCTTCCATTTCTTGCCTTTCCCTAGCCTACCTGTTGCCACACCTCTTCCCATGATGTGTAAATGACAGCTGACACATGCCACTCTGCTCCAATGAGCTTCACTTCTTTCATACATACTGCCCTCATGATGTCACCTATCTTCTACTCTGTTACTCCCCTTATCCTACTCCTACACTCCACTGACTGTGCTCATTTGCTATGTAGATATGCGATTCACTATCCTAACCCTCATTTACATAGGATTGCCTACTAATGCTTGGTTACATCACTTAGACTGAGCTTCCCCCCTTAGCAACCTCTACTCGGTGGCCATGTTGTCTTCAGCCTGACATTCCCTTGCATTGTACATTAACAATTTAAATAAGATCCACATTTGTGGGTTTTAATTTTTAGCTTTCTGGGTTTTAGAGTGCAGCCCGTTTGCGTGGCGCTGTGCTATGCTTAAACATCAGAAATCAGAGAAAAAAAAAAATATTTTTCATATTGTATCAGGAAACATTTCCAATGGCCATATATTTGGCCATTGGCATGCTTCCTGCACTGGATGCAACCTTTATTTGGAGCTGTCACGGCTCCGTTTTGCTATTTGCAGAATGGTACTCAGTTGTCAACTGAGTGCATTTCTGCAAATAACACTGCTCTTACTCGGACAAGTTCGGGATTCCTGAAGTGCAAATCTTCCTCATTTGCATGCCTTTCACTTGTAATTGAGGTCATTTGCATATCCCAACCCTGATCGTGTAAGAGCCGTTTTAGGAGCTCTCTGCACACCCCTGCAGGCTGTTTCTGGATCGCTCATCGGACATGATGGCTGCATGGAGTCTTACTCTACTCTTAGACTCCGTGCAAGCCATCGTGAATCCGGCCCATACAGTCATCTGTGAAGCATATCTCCAGTCATTGTTATATTAGTATGCTTTTAATTGCCATGTTAAAAGGTAAGTTCTCTTGTGGCAATGACAGTTATTAAGCAAAGCTTAACATTTTACCTTGTTTTTCTTATGGGTTAGATTCCTAGGTGGTACTACACAATCTTACTTGCGCATAAATCCCAATGACCCAATATGTCACAAGTCATACCAATGTTCCTCCAAACAAACATGATTATAGCAAACACCATAACACATTTCAATGTTTAACACTGGAACATGTGTCAATAGTCTGAGCATCACACATAGTCAGATCTCCCTGGCATATTTCATACTTTCTGTGCTTTCTGATGTACTCAGTGTCAATGTGTCTAGCAAGCCATTGCTCTCCTTTCAGTTGTTCAAATGCAGCTGGCAAGGTTGTGCATCTTTGTGCACAAGCTATTACATGTGAGATCCTAATTGGACATCATTTCAGACCTACATTTCTAACTTGATTGCTGCAGACATGGCTTGTGATGGTAGCGATGGTGCTCCATTTAGAGCACAAAAGTGGGGTGTTGAGGAACCCAGGATTTTTGTGGCACTCCTTGTGGAGTGCTACATTCAGAGGCTGCTGCATGGGGAGATTATACCTGGTCTCAGTATAAAGCTGTGGCTTGGAATAGCTTGGCCAAGACTGTCTCCAGTGCAACTGGCATCCCACTCACTGGACAGCAATATCATCATCACTACAGTGACATGAAGCAGGACCTGCTGAAACAATAGGAGAATTAATTTAGGATTGAAAACACCCCTCAGTTGTGTAAGTAAATAAACCATCTGTTTATGACATTGCATTAGTAAGTCAGCAAAAGCAGTTATTCATTATGTCATCATATTTCTTTCTATTGTCTATTCTACAGCTGCAGCAGAGATAGAAGAAAACTGTGAGATACATCAGGAGAGACTAACTCACCTTAGAGAGGCAAAGGGTAAGTATGCTTTAGGTCTGAATGCAAGGCAGAGAAGCATTTTCAATGCATCACGGTATATCATCTTGAACATGCATACCTTAACTCTGATATCAAGCATATCTGTCTGCTTCAGTAACTGATGGTGATTGCATTAGGCAGTGATTAAATCAGCTCAGCTGTGTGAGGGTTCAATACCCAGAAACGCACATTCGATTTTTTTTCAAGATTTTATTTAGAAGATATTAACTGCAACACTGCATGATATTAACAATTACATTTTTTCAAATGCTAGTAATTCCTTTGAAAGCAGATATCTGATATGGCATGGTGAAATACATGATCCTATTTGGCTTAACATACCACTGTGGTAGACTGACTTTATGACACATTAATGCTTCTTATCATATCTGGATGTAGCTAAGGTGTACGTATTTATTTCTCATATTAGTTTACGCATTGAAATAATGAAATAATGTGACATGCCATTGATCTAGGTCTCTCTCTTTTGCCTCCTCCCACTCTATCTCTCTTTTTATATATATATATTTTTTGATACGTTGCTGCCAAAAACAAAATGACCATCAGCACTGGGTGCTAGACTGACCACTGTAGTTTGACTTGCCATACCACCTCAGGTAGCTGCAGCACCACCACCACAGGCAGTACATACACGCAACACATCTGGGTAACAACCTGTCAATGTTCCCTCCACAGCTGCTACCCTACATGTTCCAGCTGTGTCAGGTAACTCTGCCCCGGCTGGTGGTACAGTGGTACCCTCATGGAGCAGTAGTAGTGGAGATAGTGATTTTTCACCCAAGAGGAGCTGACAGGGCTGGTGAAGGGCATTATGGGCAGTAGGTACCTTAGTGCCCGAATCAATAGGGTTGAAAAGGTCCTGCTTCATATTACCAAAATGATGCCACATCCAGCACTGACACAGGCAACTAACACAGGAGGCGGTGATGACAGTTCTGAGCACGAGGACTAGATTTTCACTTTGCTCAAGCTAGACATGGCTGTGCCTCTGATGTCCCTTACCTATGTCCAATCCTGGTGTCACCCAACCCTTTATGTTGCCATCCCAGTCTGTCTCGTATGTCCTGTATGTTTATGCCTACTACGTAACCTACCCTAGCCATGTGACCCTCTCATTCCTAATCACCTTCCCCAACATGCATGTCTCTCCAAAAAACAAAAACAAGCAAACAAACAAAAAAAGGTGCCTCTCTTACAAAATAGTTCTGTCCCATACACAGCTCTCCTCTTTGCCTTTTTGTCATCTTAACATGCTTGATTTGGTCCAATTGGCTATACAATGCTATTCTGTTGTTGTCACCATCCCTGGTGTGGTGAGTCTCCAAAGTCAGGCAATTGTATTTATAGTACTTTGTGGATAGCTATGGTGCTGTCCCACCATCCTCCTGCAAATTCCTACATTCCTTGCCCATCTCATACCATCTGCTTGACACTCCCATTTTCACCACTGTCCTGGCAACCACCTTTTTCACACAGTTAGTCTGGTCACAAAATAGAATAACACACAACTCACATGGCCCATCGAAAAAGCTTTGACCTTTAGCATTTGCATGGAGGTTGGCATTGTGCACCAGTGATGAATGACAATTATTTGTTTAACCTTTGTTTACCAGGAAAGTCAAACTTGCAATGAAGCCAAATTTTAGCAGAGGCCCAGGGAGAAACACTCCAGGTATATATCTTTGTAATGTGGGAGGAAACCAGAGCACCCAGAGAAAACCCACATGAACACAGGGAGAACATGCAGAGTCCACACAGAAAGCACCCCAGCCAAGAATTGAATTGGAGAACCTCTTCCCATGAAGCAACAACACTGCCACTGCACCACTGCATCATCCCTAAGCAAATAAGATAATGAGAAAACAATTAATGAGATTTAAGATCCTATGGTAAAAGCTGAGGATTTCAATCTTAGCTGCACTAGCAACATTCACTTTGTGAAAATGTGCTTAAATCCACTGTACTATGGGAAAATAGAGTAAAGGCAATACTATGAAAAAGTTACTCTAACAGTTATTAGGCTGCTGGATGCAATGAGCTAGAAGTTTCTATGTGGTGGGCTGAGATAGTTACTCTGTCTATAGACTGATGTTTTGTATATTGTCTTGGGTTCGATTACAGGTCTATGTCAAATTATTTAATGACATTTTATATTCCTATCTTACGTTTAACTGAAAATGTCTGTATTTATCTTTGGTTACAACATTTTATTAACACACCATTTGAATAGTGCAGCAACAAAGCATTTGCAAAAACATTTCATCACAACAGGGTGACCTAGTAAGCCACCCTTATTCTGCTTATGTATTAATGCTGATTCTACTCTTCTACCCCTTCTTGATCCCTGTAGCAGATTATTATTTTACAAAGTATGACAGAGTGATAACAAGGGAAAGCCTAAGAAAAACACATCATAAAGAATGACCTTCATGTCTAATAAGCAATGATGACGCTATTTATCTCTCTCCATCTTTCTCTCTCTCTCTCTGTTCAGCTGTTCTGCTTCTGTAAAGTCTCACTGTCCCTTCAACTGTGTGATTTAAAGTGTGTGAAATATGTAATGTTAAACCTGTCATGGTTATGATGAAACCTGATGGCTACATTCTCCCTTACCTCATTGTTTTGTGACTTCCTCCTTAAACCAGTAAAATTAAGGTTGTGAAATAGCATTTGCTGTGTAGTGTGTTGACATAATTCACACATCTGTGAAATGGTTTGGCATTGCATAAAGAGTTTGAATCCAGAAATATGTGAAAGTCATATTTAATGTTTTAATTATATTACTATTATGCATGTAAGTATTGTCTAGGTATCTTAGTACCCCACTTTTATCCTGCTTATGTCTCAACCATGGTTATCCTTTGCAGCCCCTGCTTTCTTTCTTTTGGAAACATTAAAATGTACATAGCATAACTTAACTTATCAGGAAAAAAAATGTAACATTAACACACCCAAGGATGTAAAAAAAGACCCAGAAAAATCATAATCTTCTGTTTGTCTATCACTGTCTCTTTGTATACGTTTCCACTTGTGTATCACTTTTTCCTGTTTCATATTTATTAGGTTTATGGATGTAATACACTTGTTATGTGATTTTACAGTTGTCATGAGGGCAATGAATCCTAATAAATAAATTCTCCTTTGCTTCAATCTGTTGTTATATTTGACCTTCCCATATGGTGTGGATAGATAATACATGAGATTGCAGATTTTCTTGGAATACTTTCAAGGCTCAAATCCAGATGTATGCCAAAGTGCTTTTGAATATTTGGGCCAGATTCACGAAGGCTTGCACGGAGTCTAAGAGTAGAGTAAGACTCCATGCAGCCAACAGGTCTGCCGAGCGATCCAGGAAGAGCTGGTAGGGGCGTGTAACAGAGCTCCTTAAACTAGTCCTACACGGACAGGCCTTGGATATGCAAATAACCTCAATTGCAGGCGAAAGCAAACCTGTCCGAGTAGGAGTAGTGTTATTTGCAGAAATGTATTCAGTTGACAACTGAGTACGGTTCTGCAAATAGCTAAACAGAGCTGTGACAGCTTCAAAAAAAGGATGCATTTACAGGATGAAGCATGCCAATGGCCAAAAATACGGCCATTGCAATGTTCACCAATGCAAAATAAAAATAAATAACTAATTTTTTCATTCCGATCTCCAGGGTTTAAGCATAGCGCAGCGCCGCGCAAATGCGCTGCACCCTAAAAACCAGAAAATCAATAATTATGATCCACAAATGTGGATTTTATAGCTGATATGAATTTACAATACAAGTGAATGGGAGGCTGAAGACAACATGGCCACCGAGTAGAGGTTGCTAAGGGGGGGAAGCTCATTCTAAGAGATGTAACCAAGCATTAGCAGGCAATCCCATGCAAATGAGGGTTAGGATAGTGAATTGCAAGTTTACATAGCAAATGAGCACAATCAGTGGAGTGTAGGAGTTGGATAAGGAAAGTAACAGAGTAGAAGATATGTGACATCACGGGAGGGACATGTATGAAAGAAGTGAAGCTCATTGGAGCTGAGTGGCATGTGGCAGGTGACATTTACATATCATTGAAAGAGATGTGTCAACAAGTAGGCTAGGTAAAGTAAAGAAATTCAAAGTCTATGCCATGGATAACACCAAATTTTCTTGCTGAGCATGCATGCACATGTGTGCTCACCAGTAAACCCGAGTAAGACAGTGTGTGCGCATGTTAGCATGTGTGTGCGCATGTAAGCAGGAGTAAGCATATGTAAGGCTGTGTAAACAGTTGTAAGTGCGTTTGTGCCAGTGTGCATGCATTTTAACAAGAATAAGCAAGTTTTACTTCGTGTAAGCATGTGTGCGTGAGTGTTAGCTGCTGTGCGCATGTTTGCGCTTGTGTGCTCCCCTCTGAGGAAACAGAAAGGAAAAAGGAAGCACACCAAATAGTAGGAAGTTACCAGGGAGTACTAGCTGAGCCAGCAGGTGAAAACAATCAGAATCAGGCAATTATACAGGCAGTACACTAGTCCAGCACATCCCAGCACTTAAAACTCTGCAAACAACAGTCCATTATGTTTCTCTCAAGATAAACTGCAACACTGTAGTAAGCTAATAGAAGTGAAAAACTGAAAAAGCTTCACTGAGACAAAGAAATGTTAGGGGCTGCCATTGCTGTTATAAGGCAACACATGCAATATGCTGAGGGTGGTGATAATGCAAATGTTGCTGGACAACCCACAGTGAGGAGACGGAGAAAAGTGTACAGGCCCAGGGTAACCTACCAGGGGCTATATGACTTGGAGATAGTGGAGCACTATAGAGTGGACAGAGACCTCTTGCAGCAAATTGTTGAGCTGTGCAGGCCACGCCTCACACACAGAACCAACAGAGGGGAACCCATTCCAGTGGAAACCAAGGTATGTGCTGGCCTAAGAATATTAGCAACAGGTACCTTCCAGAGACCAACTGGTGATATGATGGGGATATCACAGGCATCAGCATCCAGGGTACTGCACCAATTCCTGGATGCCATGCCAGCACATGTCAGTGATCATGTATATTTCCCCAATTCCCATGAGGAATTGGCCAGCAATATGCATCTCTTCCAGCAAATAGTGGAATACCCTGAGGTAGTGGGTGCAATAGACTGCACGCACATACGCATCAAAGCACCAGCTGGTGAGCGGGGTAGGGTCTACTTCAACCTCAAGGGCTTCTCCTCCATCAACTGCCATGTCGTGTGTGATGCCCAGGGCATAACAGTGAATGTGTGTGCTGGCTGCCCTGGAAGCTACCATGATTCCCATATCTGGAATCTGATGCAGCTGTACCAGACATTTGCCAATGGGGACATCCCACATGGTCACCTAGTGCAAGATGCTGGCTATGCACTGGAGCCATGGCTGATGACAACCATCAGAAACGCACACACACCTGAACAGGAATGCCATAATGAGGCACACGCACAAACACAAAATGTAATTGAGTGTGTGTTTGGGCTGCTCCAGTCATGGTTCCGGTGCCTAGACACATCTGGTGGAGCCTTGCAGTACTCACCAACTACATGTACCCACATTGTCATGGTATGTGCTATGCTACATAATATGATTCTGCTAAAACAGCTGCAGCAGGACCAGCATAGGCCTGGGCCAAACAGCCCCCCACCATTGCCAAGGCCATCACAGGCAGAGTGTGACTTGGAGGAGGAACAACCTGAGCCTGCCCCAGTGGGCAGAAGGAGGCATGCCCAGTATGCTTTGGCCTTGGCAAAGAGGCAACGCATAGCACATACACTGGCTCAGTAGGAACCCTGGAAATGATACCTCTCTCTGACTCACACATATAGTAAAAGGGATGCCTAAGTTGACACCACATGCTTTCAAACATGTATAGGGAGTGTAGTATGTGCATCTGACATAGCCAGCCCTACAGCACCACTTGAGGCATGAATGACATGTGTTAACCAATAAAAAGCAGTGCTAAACAGCATTTACCGCCATGCAGTATATGTAAAGAAAATTGCACACACCAACTAGCACAACTGTGGTCAATGTTGAGTATTACTGGGCAACGTCCAGCACTGTTGGTTAATACTGAGCAATGTTGGACAAGCTGGGTCTAGGTATATGAAGGTCTCTCCAAACACCATTATATTGGGTGACTTCAACTACCCAAAAATTGACTGGGAGCAGTACTCAAAGCCCAACACCCTAGGCCAAAGGTTTCTAGAATTTATAAACTCAAATGCTACGGAACAACTAGTCACCACCCCCACAAGAGGGGTAACATACTGGACCTGGTCATCACCAACATGGGGACTCTATGCTCCATTCCAGAGGTATTCCCTTCATTGGTAAGATCGGACCATAAATCAATTCCACTGGATATCCACATCCCGATCCTACCCACAGCCCAGAAAACCACAGTGAAAATCTTCTCAAAAGCTGATGTCACACTTCCAAAACTGAGGTGGAATCCTTCGAGGCCCCTGGGCCAGTGGAAAGTATGTCTCAAACTGCAAAATCCTTTATAAACGCATTCTATGGACACCTTCAGGAATGCATGGATCATGTTATTCCAAACAAAACCAAGTCCAAATCATCCAAAGGCAGGTGTCATGCCTGGTGGACCCCAGCCATAAATAAGCTGTACAACAGAAGGAGGATGCTACTACATGATAGAGCAAAATCCCTAAAAGGGAACGCATCTCTGATCAGTACTAGCAAAAAAACTATGATCCCCTCATAACATCATCCAAGGCTGGCTTCTAGAGAAAAATTGGACAGGACACTAAAGATAATCACACAGCTTTCTTTAGTTATGTTAGGAACCTGGGTGGCAACTTCCAGATATGCTCAGAGTTGGACCAAAATGACAATAAATACACTGAACCCACAGACATTGCCAACATCCTGGTAGACAGGTTCAGTGCAAACTTCTACTCCCCTTCCCCCATAAAGAGCAAATATCTATCTCAGCAGAGTGCTGCCTCCCTGACATCTCAGATGCTCAGGTGAGAGCCGCCCTCTCCAAAGCAAAAAACACAGCATCAATGGGACCAGATGGTGTCCTGGGCTGCGTTCCACATGAACTCCAAGAAGAGCTAAACTCCCACATACAGCTGCTGTTCAATCTCAGCCTTACTACAGGATATGTACCCAAAGAATGGCATACAGCAAAAGTGATCCCACTCCACAAAGGTAGTGCCTCTACTGACCCTGGAAGCTATCACCCCATAAGCCTGACTAGCCTGGTCTGCAAAGCTATGGAGAGGATCATCATGGAACTTATAAACAAAGACACTGGGGACCTACAGACACTGGATCTTACCCAATTTGGCTTTGTTAAGGGCAGATCTTGCCTCTTAAATCTGGTTGATTTCTTTGAAACAGTCACCAAGGCCATTGATGAAGGGAAGGTAGTCCACACAGCCTACCTGGACCTCGCAAAAGCCTTTGACACAATACACCACTCGGGCATCATAGATAAGCTCTCCAGCTTAAATATAAACCTCCATGTCATAAGATGGGTTGCAAACTGGCTCAAGGACAGAACCCACATAGTCAGAATTGCTGGAGCCATGTCAGACTCTAAACCAGTTACAAGTGGCGTTCCACAAGGCTCAGTCCTGAGACCTCTTGTGTTCGGCATATAGTTTTCAGAGGTACAGGCTAACATGGGAGGACTGTGGCTGACCAGGTTTGCAGATGACTGCAAACTGGGTGCCATAATTGACTCTCCAGCTGACACAAGCATTCTCCAAAAGGGTCTCATAGAGACAGATAGCTGCCAGAGCCATGGCCTAAAGCTAAATGCTAAAAAGTGTATAGTCATAACCTTTGGCAAAAACAAAGTGCACACAAATTACCACATAGGCGGAAATCCATTAAGTATGGAAGAAGTAATTAGGGACCTGGGGACCCAAGATGACAGTGATTTCTTCTTTGACAACCACATTGCCAAAGTGGTTAGAAAGACCTTCTATATAACCCACCTTATCATGAAAGGATTCACATCTACATCGAGGGAGGTCATTGTACCCCTTTATTCATCCCTCATCAGGCCCATAATTTAATACAATGCCCCATTTGGGATGATCCTTACCTGACACCTGCAGCAACTAGAAAGACCCCAAAAGTATCTCACAAATAGGATCATGGGGCTCAAACAGATGCCATATGCTGCTCTGTTAAAGAAACTACAGTTCTACTCAGTTGCATACCGTCTACTTAGAGGCGATCTATGCCTGACATATAAAGCCATGTCCAACCCGGAATTAATGAGCATGCTCCACCTCAGAAAATCCAAATCCCGTATAGCTACGTGCTTGAGGGACTTGAACCTGAGCACAGAAATAAATTGGACATGCTGGAGGGGCAGATTCCTAACCCAGAGGCTCCCTTTGCTCTGGAATAGAATCCCAGTCCATGTTAGGCAGAGCCCCTCACTGACTCTCTTCAAGAGGAATCTTGACGAGTGGATGGAAGATCGTAGGTCTACCACGGGGATTACGTCAGTGTCACTACTAGACAGAGGCACAGTAAACTAACCTTAAAAAGGGCACAGTAAAATCAGTTCAGAGGGTGGCAAAAGCCAAACACACTCTGGCTAGGCTTGTAAATGCCTCAGGGCAGATAACCCAGTATGAACCTATGAACCTATGAACCTAAGTAGGGCATAGCTGAACAAAAGGCAACATGCTCATATTTGCTCTACTGGCCCTTAATCAGTCTGGTCTGCTCAGTATGAAAATATAAAGCAGTAATGGGCCTTGAACCCATTGTGCAATACAGTCATAGTACTTAACCACTATGCCATGACAGTACTGCAGTGATCACCCTGTATGAAGAAATGTTGATAAGTCTATGCTAAGTATTCCATGGAAACCCTGCAGGCACAGCATAATCCCTGTCGAGTTATGGCACAGAGGTGAGTCCCACAGTAAGAATAGAACCTGACTTTCAACACACACAGTAGAAATGTTAATATTGGACATGTACACATGCATCAACAGATGTAGTGGACCTCAGACAGCAACATACCGAAAGGTCACACTGGGCATGCTCAAACACGAATAAATGCGACACATGTCAGGCAACAGAACACTGACAGTCTGAACTGGACATGCTCACACACTTAGGCCATGTTGGAGTACAGCAGTGGGCCTCACATATCAGACAGTTGCATGTGTTAACCCAGGAACTTCTCACTATCCAGCAATCTGCCCTGTGCACACAGTTATAGGACAACAGACACATATATAATATAGTGGAACCCTGTCATAATCGAATATGTTCTGCAGATACCTAAGTTGTTCATAGAAAGTGGGAAAGCAAAGACGATAAAACCTGCAAACAGTATCAGCAATAAACATTGTGCATCCTGAACATTAGCATAGGTTCAGAGGTCGATACTAGCCTATCCACCCTAGGGCATGCACAAGCCTAGCCAGAGTGTGTTTGGCTTTCGCAACCCTGTCAAAGTAGAACACTGTGCCTGTGAATAGTAGGTCACACAAGATAGCCCATTTATGTTTAGTGTATTGTGCCTCTGACTAGCAGGGACCCAGAAGATATCCCATGGGTAAACATACAATCACCCATCCACTTGTCAAGATGTCTCCTGTAGGTGGTCAGTGGGTGGCTCTGCCCATGCAAAACTGGCATTACAATCCGGAGTGAGGGGAGCCTCTGGGATAAGAATCTGTCCCTCCAGCATGTCCTATTAACATCTGTGCTGAGGTATATGCCCCTGGAGTGTGTAGCTCCAAGGGAGTTGGATATCATGAGGTGGAGCATGTCCATTAAATCTGGGTCGGATATTTCCTTAAACTACAGGCATACAACACATCCGTGTAGGTGGTAAGTGACTGAGTAGAGCTGGAGTTACTGTATCTGAACTGTGCAGGGCATCCATGTGAGTCCCTACATCTGCTTGTTTTGGAACATATATGGCCATTACAGTTGCTGCAGGTGTCAGGTAAGGTACGTCCCAGATGTGGCATTGTAACCAAGCATGGTCGTGATGAGTATAGGGGCACAATGACCTCACTTGATCAACATGTGAAACCATGTGGGATAAAGTGGGCTATATAGAAGTTCTGTCTAACCACTTTGGCAATGTGATTGTCAAAGGCAAGAGTACAAACAAGTTGTGTCCCCAAACCCCTAACAACTACTACAGTATGTAATGGATTACTACCTATGTGGTAATGTGTGGGCATGTTGTTATTCCCAAAGGGGATGACTATGCAACTAATGGCATTTAGCTGTAGTCCATGTCTCAGGCACCAGTCATCCTATCTCTGTGAGACCCCGTTTGAGTATGCATGTACCAGCCAGAGAGATGATTATGGCACCTAGTTTGCAATCATCTGAGAACATGGTCAGCCAAATTCCTCCTGCGTTAGCCATATGTCACAAAAATATATACTGAACAAGAGAGGTCCCAGGACTGAGCCTTGTGTGATGCCATGTGTAACTGGTGTATAGCAGACATGGCACCTGCAATACTGAGCATGTGGGTGCTATCCCTGATCCAGGTAGCAATCCATTGTGTGAGATATGTGTCGATATCGATGCCGGTGAGCCTATGCATAATGGCCGAGTGGGGTATTGTGTCGAAGGGTTGTGCAAGATCCAGGCAGGCTGTGTGGATGACCGTCCCTACACCGATGGACCTGGTAACTGCTTAAAGAATATGAACAGGTCCAGGAGGCAAGATCTGCCCACAACAATGCTGAAATGTGTAGGACCCAGTGTCCATAGGTTTCCGATGTCTATGTGCATGAGTCCCATTACAATACGCTCCATAGCTTTGCAGAGCAGGCTAGTTAGCCTTATAGGCCAATATTGTCTGTGGTCCATTGTGGCAGCAACTCTGTGGAGCAGGACCCCTATCACTGTATGCCATTCCATGGGTACATATCCTGCAGTAACTCTGATACTGAACAGTGACGTAATGTGAGGGTTACATCTGTTATGAAGCCCATGTAAGACGCAGGCCGGGACACTGTCTGGTCCCATTGATGCTGTGTTGGCTGCTGTGGGGAGGGCAGCACTCACCAGTTTATTTGTGATGTCAGGGAGGTTACACTCTGTTGGGATGGACAGTAGCTCCTTAGGGGGGATGTAGGGGGAGACATCTGCACTGAACCTGTTTGCCAGGATGTTGGCAATGTCTGTGGTTTCAGGGTATGTTTAGTCAGTATGCAGTAACTCATAGCATATCAGTGAGTGTCCACCCAGGTACCTGAATTAACTGAAGAAGGCCTTGTGAGTGTCCTACGTGTCTGGTGCAATTGTCCATGAGAAGCGGGCCTGACATAAATACATGAGTGATTGTAGCTGTCTGGTAGTACAGATCACAGATGCCTTCCCTGTCTGGGATTGTGCTCTATCATGTAGTAGCGTCCTCCTTTCATTGTATAGCTTATTAATGGCTGGGTTCTAACAGACAGGTCCCCTGTCATTGGAGGAGTGAGTCCAGTTGTTATTTGGGATAGCATGATCCATGCAGTCCACTAGGTGTCCATAGAATGTGTATGTAAAGGATTCAGCAGTCAGAGCCATACTTACCACTGTCCCAGGGTCTCTGAAGGATGCCACCTTGGTTTGGAGAAATGTGAAGTTTGCATTTGAGAAGTTCACCAAGATTACCGAGGATGGGTGTGTGGATGGGATATGGATGTCCAGTGAGATAAATGTATGTTCTGACCTTACCAATGAGGGCTATATCTCAGGTGTGGAACATAGAGTCCCCATGTTGGTGATGATCTTGTCCAATATGTTGTCCCCTCTTGTGGGTGTTTGTGACATAGCATATGAGTGTACAAATAGTAGCAACTGTTGGGCAAGGGTGTTGGGGCCTGAGTACTATCTCCAGTCAATGTGTGGGTAATTGAAGTCACCCAATATAATGGTGTTTTGGGAGACATTCATATTGTCCAGTGTTCCCAGGAAAGCCGAGTGTGGCTCATGAGTTTGGGAGGGTGGTCTGTAACAGGCAACAAACCAAAAGGCAGATATGCACAATGTTAGGTGCATATGTATGGTCTGTGATGCTTTGTGCAGTGCTACTAATTGGAGGTATGTGTATCTGTGATGTATATGGACACTCCCCCTATTTTTGTTGGCCATTCTGAGTTTTGTGGTCAGAAAGCATGGTATGAAATATAACCTGGTAGTGTTGGTGTGCATTTGGGAGCCTGAACCAGGTGTCTGTTAGTGCACAGATGTCGCTGTTGTCCATACTGAGGATATTCCTGAGTGGTCGCAATTTGAGGGTAACACATTTCGTGTTGAGCAACATTACCCTCAGTGTCATGTACTCTGTAATGTCTATGGAGGTGGGTTTGTCTTTTGAGCCCCGCTAAAAAAAGGCAGTATGGTGGTAGCAACTGCCTTAGCCAGTATTCGAAAGTCCAAGGGTGACAGGTGCAAACTGTCCATAGGGAAGCTACGTGGCATGTCGAGCATGTCACCCCAGACTGACAGACACTGTATCCCCTGTGAATGACACCAATATGTCAGCCAACTGTTAAACGTGATCAGTTTGTTGGTATACTGTGACATCATACTTGGTGAGTGTGAGATGTTAGACAAGGTCAGGGTCATACTGGCCTGGGCTACATGATCAGAGAGTTCCTCTATGTATCATGTCATGTGGTCCAGGGAGGGACGTCTGAGGGTGTACGCACCAGCATGGACAATGCTGGAGCCAGTCCTGCACTTGGCTGTGGAGTGACCTGAGTGTATGTGTTATGTTGTGGATCCTGCCACCCGAGAGACAGCTCAAAGTGACTATTCCCTTGTTTGGCCTGGTGAGTGGGATGTCAGTGTGTCTGACAATAAGTGTCACCAATTACAAGTGTTAGGTGTGTTGTTTAGCCCGAAGGGCAGTGACTGTGTGGCACACTGACATTGTGAACTATGTGATATGTGGGTATTGTAGTGGAGCAGCAGTTGTTTGTGTGTCTGCTTTAGAGGTCTCTGCTGCTTAGGCAGAGTTTATGTAGAGCCTCCGAGTATGTTTATGTGTGATAATGTGGTTTGATTGCTGTCGCTATAGGTTTATGTGAGACTGATATGTGGTGTGTGTGGTTACCTTTACCACCTGAAAGACTATGCCAGTCATGGGTCAAGAGAGCTCAGCCTCCTGTATGTCAATATTGTTGCATCTCTCACATATATCTGAGTTTGTTGGGAGGAGGAGAGAGTTGTCTGTGTACATGAGGCAGATGTGACAATGGGCCAGATTCAGGAAGCCTCCGTGTAAGAGTTATAACTCTTACACGGAGGCTGCAGTTAAACTGTGTGATGTCAGCATGTCATGCATATGCATGAGGTGCATGAGGCATGCTGAATCACACTAGTAACTCTTACACGGTCCGTGTAAGAGAGTAGGGGGCGTGTCTGTAGGCTAAGTCCTGCAAGCGGACACGCCCCCGGAAGACTAGAATGGCTGAAAGTAAACAGCCACGAGAAAGGCCATGGAAATGTGAATAAACACACTACACAACACATGCTCCGACTGACCATCAGTGTATAAAGTGAAGAGATGTCATAAAATTAAATTAAAACCTTTTTTTTTTTTTGTTAAACCCCGTAAATGTTTGCTACTGTGTGCGCGGGTGTGCTACTAGCGCAATCACAGTTAGCAGTCAGTGGAAAAGGATATAAGAACTAAATATGCAAAGTAAGCCAAGCAGTAATAGCTTAGCGGTAGAGTTGCCAGCCTAAGAGTAGGCAGGCAGGGTTCGAGCCCCCACAACAACCTTTTTTTTTTTTTTGTAAATAAGCACTAAAAAGCCCCCTGACAGTATTGTACAAATGTAAATGTATTCCCTTTTGTAAAATGGAATGAAATGGAGCATATATTCTGAAGTAACACAATAATAAAAATAGTCAGAAATGTACTGATAGCTAAGCTGCTGTGAGACGGAGTGCCCCTAGCTGAGTAGTGTTTAAAAAGCTGCAAACTGCGTGCCCGTTGCTAGGCACCGGTTTAACAGGCTGAAACTGTTTGCAACTAGCTGTGCTCAGCTGAACATGTGTGTCACTAGCCAATTAAGGTTTATCCCAGCGCACACCGTTTGCGCGCCGCTCCCACAAGCTAACTGCCAGTGCGCATGCGTGAGCTCCGCGCAAACGAGCGCAGACCTGGTTTTAAGTGCTTAAAAGTGCTTTTGGCATGTTTGATTGGCAGGTCCTCAACTAATTTCTGTCAGGAAAAGCAAAAGTCAGTTGCCAGATTCGAAACCCAGGATACCATGCACTAGAGTCAAGGTACTACACCACTAAGCCATGACAGCAATACCATGAAATGCAGAAATAGCATATATATAGGATAAAATCCAGAATGGAGCATGAGAAAGCATTTTCAGTGAAGTAGATACAATTCCAAAACGGCCAATCAGAGAAATGTGCGGGAAAAGCGGCATATATAAGCCCCATAGGCGGGAATACACAGCAGAAACGATTGTAGAACAGAGCTGCAGTCAGAATGAGTGGAGTAGGTGAGGGACATTGCTTTCGAGCACAGCGTTGGGGTGTTGGGGAGTCCAGATACATGGTCTGGCTCCTTGTCCATCATCACGAGGCCCAACTCATGCAGGGCCAGGTCTCATGGGGAGCATATAGGGCAGAAGCATGGGATCAGTTGGCTCGTGATCTGACCAGTGCTAAAGGCATTCCACGCACTGGTGAGCAGGTCCGTCACCACCATGTGGACCTGAAGCGACGCAAGGAAGACCAGTTGTCCGAATGGATCCAGGAGGCCCGGGATATGCCCAACGCCCCACTACTGAGTAAGTTACATTTTGCTTATGTATGTAAGGATTTCAACTGGCCGATACCATGGAGATGTGCAGTCCAATATTACTTCTTTCGTATTACAGCTGCAGGTGTCCGCTCTATGAACCGCGAGATGCATGCCCGTAGGCTGGTGCGGCTGCGCCACCATGCAGGTTAGTAACTCCACCCAGTACTTGTAAATAAATATTATACTGTAGCATGTATCAGAACACTGCAGTGTATTGATTAAAAGTAATATAATGTGCAAGCAAGATTTGAAAGTCTGCAGGTATGGCTGCAACAAGTTCATCAGTATGCAAGTGTAACTGGAAATATAATTGATAGAATTAAACAGTGCTGTAATACAGATGTCCCACCATTAATTAAATATAGTGTAACCTGCAGTAGTCTCAAGAGTACAGCTTCAGAATCTGAGGTAGTCACATGTGAGATATATCCCCTGTTGAAATGCTGAATCATGACAGAAGTGAGGCTGTTGGAAAGTGTTTGAATCACCACTAGTCTAACATGTGAACAAAGCCTAGAAGTAGCAACCTGAACTGTGAAGTTGCAGGATGTGTGAGAGTGACAGAAAGGGTCATGTATGAATAAATAAAGTAGTAATAACCCCTGAATATATTAGCCCCAGTGTGTTTCTACAGAACTAAATGCATGTGGGAAGTACAACTTAATATCCCAAACTGATTTCAGTGTGTCAGAATCTGGAATGTCTAGGCCAAATGCTGTATATGGTGATCACAGTAAACAATTTGCAGATAGAATGAATGATTATCTGACAGACTAAACAGCCATAGTTGTCCCCTGTCCTGTCATCAAAGTGTAGCAGGATGATGTATCTGATCAAATTCAAAATAAGTAGGATAGTGATGTATTTGTAACAGGTGTAGCTTGACAGTCAAATAAAATTTATTTTGAAACATCAGCCTCAACTTAATTGTGTACCTATTACAAATGTAAATCAATGTGTAACATATGAATGTGTCATCACTTTCTATCTCCACCCAACCCTATAATTCCATATAACAACACCCACTAAATAATGGTATGTGAACATTTCATTAATCATGGACATTTGTCCGTTTCAAAAATATATGCATGTCTGTTCGTGCATGTGCCCTGTTCATACCTGCAAATCTGATGGCCTGTTGCCATTAATCAACCCTGCATGTTGTTTGACTGTGTATTTCTGTTCAAATAATGCATGTGATATTGATATGCCCCTTGTACAATGGTGTTAATATCTGGGTGTTTGTTTGATGGGAATACCAATGCATGCTGTTACAACTAATCTGAATGGAATAAAATGCCACTAACCCAAACTAACATAACTACTCACAAACCTAGAACGCTTGGGAAGGCAGGTCCCAGCGGACCCACCTCTCCCACCTCAGCTGGTGACTGCACCTGGCACTAGTGCCCAGGCCGGACCCTCCGGTGGCCCTGTGCCACCTTCGGGTGGAAGCGCTGCAGGGGATGGGGCCCGTCCCCCCTCTGCAAGTGTGGCCAGAGGGGTTCGTCCACTCACCCTCCGCGGTGTCCGGTCTGTGGTGCGAAGGGAGATCCAAGACACTGTTCTTGGGCCCCTACGCCAGCTTGAGGCTCGTGTGGCACAGCTAACGGCCCCGCCCGTTGCCCAGCCTACACAGCCCGCAGCACAGCCCCGTCCTGGGTTGTGAAGGAACAGTGGCAACTGCCTATGGGTGGGGATATCAGTTCCACTGTTGCCATCTGTGGGCTCATGCATCTTGGAAATCCCAACCTCCGTCCCCGTCAATTGTGTAACCCCCCCACGTGTCATACACTGCCCCTGTATGCGTCTTGTCTGTCTTGTCTGTTAACCTACCCAACCTACCTCCCCAGCTATACCGACTTCCTTCACCTGACATACCACTCTCACCTGAAAAAAGGGCACTCTGTACCCACAAAAAATTACGCCCATACATAGCTGTCCATGTCGCACACATGTCTGCTTGACATTGAAACAGTTAATTACAATTGGCTCTACAACAAATATTAATGTTGTCCTGACACCTCTCTCAGGGGTGAAAGGTTTCCAATGTCTCACCAAAATACATGGAAATGCACAGCTGTTGCTGCCAAAGACATGGGCATCTATGGGCCTTACCTACATCCCTCCTGTAAATCCCACGCTTGTTTCCCTACTGTCTTACCCTCTTTGTGACCCCTTTTTCACCACTTTCCTGTCACCCCTTTTTCTTTTCTTTCAAAGAAAATAGCGCGGGTGTGCGCTTGTGTTAGCGGAGCTCACCGCCAGTGCGCATGCGTGAGCTCCGTGCAAACGAGCGCAGACCTGGTTTTAAGTGCTTAAAAGTGCCTTTATGGCACTTTGATTGACAGGTCCTGTACTCATTTTGAAAGTCTGGAAAGAAAAATAAATACCCACTGTCAGTCTCGAACCCAGATAACATTAGTCTATATGACCTACCACTAAGCCATGCCTGCTTTACAAAAACACAGTGCTAAAATAAATATAACATGTAATAGTAGGAATCAGTATAAAGGCAATATAGGAGATGTACTATCCAAAGCATGTCAGATAGAGTTCTAATGGCCAAATTACTGGATTCCCATACTAGTTCAGTGTTAACAGAAACAGCCCTGCTACCTGTTAGCTTGTACATAATAACGTAAGGTAATGTACATATGTGAAGGTATGTATATCTACACATACATATATATAAATATATATTAATACATATGAAATATAGTTGTAGGTCTCAGTAGCCATACACACTCACTACAGGAAACAGTGAACATAATTGCAGCAACCTGAATCTGCAACACAGCCTGACCCCTGTGTGACCTACTTACCCTTCTAACTGCTTAAAGGTGGCCTCAGCACTTTGATTGACAGGTCCTGTACTCAGTTTTAAAGTTTGCAAAGAAAAACAAATTCCCACTGTCAGTCTCGAACCCAGGACCTTGGTAACATTAGTCTGCATGACCTACCACTAAGCCATACCTGCTTTACAAGAACCCAGTGCTAAAATAAATATAACATGTAATAGTAGGAATCAGTATAAAGGCAATATAGGAGATGTACTATCCAAAGCATGTCAGGTAGAGTTCTAATGGCCAAATTACTGGATTCCCATACTAGTTCAGTGTTAACAGAAACAGCCCTGCTACCTGTTAGCTTGTACATAATAACGTAAGGTAATGTACATATGTGAAGGTATGTATATCTACACATACATATATATAAATATATATTAATACATATGAAATATAGTTGTAGGTCTCAGTAGCCATACACACTCACTACAGGAAACAGTGAACATAATTGCAGCAACCTGAATCTGCAACACAGCCTGACCTCTGTGTGACCTACTTACCCTTCTAACTGCTTAAAGGTGGCCTCAGCATTTTGATTGACAGGTCCTGTACTCAGTTTTAAAGTTTGCAAAGAAAAATAAATTCCCACTGCCAGTCTCAAACCCAGGACCTTGGTAACATTAGTCTGTATGACCTACCACTAAACCATGCCTGTGTTACAATAAGACAGTGCTAAAATAAATATAACATGTAATAGTAGGAATCAGTATAAAGGCAATATAGGAGATGTACTATCCAAAGCATGTCAGGTAGAGTTCTAATGGCCAAATTACTGGATTCCCATACTAGTTCAGTGTTAACAGAAACAGCCCTGCTACCTGTTAGCTTGTACATAATAACGTAAGGTAATGTACATATGTGAAGGTATGTATATCTACACATACATATATATAAATATATATTAATACATATGAAATATAGTTGTAGGTCTCAGTAGCCATACACACTCACTACAGGAAACAGTGAACATAATTGCAGCAACCTGAATCTGCAACACAGCCTGACCCCTGTGTGACCTACTTACCCTTCTAACTGCTTAAAGGTGGCCTCAGCACTTTGATTGACAGGTCCTGTACTCAGTTTTAAAGTTTGCAAAGAAAAATAAATTTCCACTGTCAGTCTCGAACCAAGGACCTTGGCAACATTAGTCTGTATGACCTACCACTAAGCCATGCCTACTTTCCAAAAGCACACTGCTAAAATAAATATAACATGTAATAGTAGGAATCATTATAAAGGCAATATAGGAGATGTACTATCCAAAGCATGTCAGGTAGAGTTTTAATGGCCAAATTACTGGATTCCCATACTAGTTCAGTGTTAACAGAAACAGCCCTGCTACCTGTTAGCTTGTACATAATAACGTAAGGTAATGTACATATGTGAAGGTATGTATATCTACACATACATATATATATAAATATATATGAATACATATGAAATATAGTTGTAGGTCTCAGTAGCCATACACACTCACTACAGGAAACAGTGAAGATATATGCAGCAACCAGAATCTGCAACACAGCCTGGCTCCTGTGAGACCTACTAACCCCTTTAACTGCTTAAAGGTGCCTCCAGCACTTTGATTGATAGGCCCTATACTCAATTCAAAAGCAGAATATGAGCATACTAGTAGGCCCTACCACAAGACCATTGTAACACTAGTCTGTATGACCTACCACTAAGCCATGACTCTCATACAGGAATATAGTGCTAAATAAGTGGAACATGTAATAGTAGGAATGAAGATAAAGGCAATATAGTATGTCTACTACCCAAAGCATGTCATGCAGACTTTTATAGTCCCAATTACTGGATTCCCATACTAGTGTAGTGTTAACAGAAACAGCCCTGCTAAATGTTAGCTTGTACCCAATAATGTCAGCTAATGTACATATATGAAAGTATGTATATGTACACAGATATATATATATATATTTATATAGCAATACATATGACATATAGTTGTAGGTGTCAGTATGCATACACACTCACTACAGGGAACAGGCAAGATAAATGCAGCAACCTGAATCTACAACACAGCATGAAGCATGGGAGATGTACTAACCTTCACACTCACAAAACACTGTCAACAGCATAGCAGCATGGTCCACGCCCTACAATCTGAAAGGGCAACGCCTATCTCACATACCCTTTTATAGCAGTGTCCTGAAATCACAGTGAGACATGCAATCAGTACACACCCGGCTGCATGCAATTAGCAAATGCTGCCTTACAATTGGTGCAGAGGCCATCACATGGACCTATGCAGATACCTACAAAAGCATTGAGTACCCACACTACACTCACGCAATACATTCATTGCACAAAAACTACGGAGAAAGAGAGAGAGACAGAGAAAACAACCAAACAAATATTAGGACTGCCAGCAGCAAAAGCAGCAGCAAGCAGCAAGGAGCAAGCAGCAAGCAGCACCACTGGCACAGCAACAGCTGCCACAAACACAGGTAATGCAAAGTAGCAGGTTAATCCTGTGTATACTGTGACACCTCCAAATGTATCATAGTTCACTATCTATAGATATGTCCATGAGATAGGTTGTGTGTACATAGTCCTGAAATATAAACATATGTAATATTGTTGTACATGTGGCCCATACCTAACACTTCCATAGCTTAGAACACAAGGCCAGTTGTGCATATGATGCAGTAGTTCCCAGGGTCAGTAGAGGTTCCTCCTCATTGGTGTGGGACCACTGTGTATGTATGGACTCCAAGAAGAACAAAGCCAGTGGTTTTGGAAGTACAGTTTGAGTTGACGTTTGAAGAGAGGTAAGGGTGAGATTAGAGTTAACTCCTGGTATGTACATATGACTGTTCTGTACGCTGTTACTTCATGCATGCATAAGGTGTGCATGTGGTATGTATCTGTCATCATGATATATATATACAGACATGATGTGCAGCTGATGTGTATAAGGGAACTAGTGTACTACTGTACTGTATCATGTCCAAAACGAATGGCACGCATGTGCCCACTGACATTACTCTCTTCACACTTCCAGGTCCCTCCCATCTAGCAATGAGGCAGGCCATACATGCTGGTGAGTCTTTTTAACATTATCTGTAAAACAATTTATAAAACTAGGAAGAGTAGTGTAACTCTGTAGTAGACATGCTGGTGACTGTGTTCACAATAACTGTAATTGACAGGTAGTAAATTGAGTAGTGTAACACGGTACTGATGTGTGTGTTTACTGTGGGGTGTGCATGTGTGCAAGTGTGCCTGTGCCCAAGTGTGCATGTGTGTTAGTGTCCATGAGTGCATGTGTCCATTTCTGAATGTGTGCATTAGTATTGAAGTGCATCTCTGTCAAATATGTATTGAGACTGTAATCTGTGTTCCATGTTTTCCTCCGAGGTTCTGGTGCTGCTCTGGTGACCTGCAGCAGGGAACCTGAATCATGTGCCCCAGGTACTGATGATGATGAAATGTCTGTAATGGTGCAGGAAGGTGTGTCTGGGTCCACCATTGGTCAGCCAATTGACAGTACACAGCTTTCAACCCCGTCAATGCGCACAGTCATCCTGCCGTTACATCCTTTGTCACCATTGTCCCTAGGTGATGGACAGTCAGCAGTGGGCATAGATCAGGGTAATGTGGTACCTGTGGTACATGCATCTCCACAAGGCAGCCATGAGCAGGGGCCTCCAATGGTACCACGCAGACAGTCGCCCATGGGTTCTCGTGGGGGCATCCGTGGCCATACTGCCTCTGGCCAACGTGCCCAAGGAGGTATGTCAACCTCCACTATGTTTAGAACTGTCATGCAGGCACAGGCACGTATGGAAAGATACACCAGACAGGGTCTGAGGGAGCTGAGAGCATGTCGCACAGCCATGACAGACGGCATGCGTGATGTTGCGAATGCTATCCGTAACTTCACAGATGTCGTTGACAGACGTTGTGGGGGCAAAGAACAGCTGCTCCACAACCAGATGTCCATGAGCCAGGGCAATGGTGTGCGTTTGCGACGTCGACGTGGCCGTATGCCAGCAACAGCACTAGCTGGCAGTGGCCACGGACGACAGCAGGCCCACTCACGCGCCTCAAGTGCCAGCACCAGCCCCAGCAATGCTGGGTCTGTGCCGTCATCAAGACGCCCCAGGAGACCACGTGCACGTGGCTCTGGACAGTCCCAACAGGGAACTGTGTCCAGTCAACACACCCCTGCTTCCGATGACAGTACCCAGTCTGGGTTAGTACCGGATATGGCCCGTAGCACCCCTGCCAGGCCCAGGTACCGTGTCCGTGCCCACAGACACTGATCTGGATGACCTGACAGGTGCAGTCTGTGGCTGTCCACAAAACCCTGTACATGGCAGCCATTATGTGGGACTGTGCGTGCTTACACACATGCAGAAACCTAACACCTAGGGCAAACACATACACACACACACTGCACCAACAACGGTCCACCCTGTACTGCTGCCCCTCACAAACACACATACACACACATGTCAATTGGTGTTACCAGTGGCTGGCTTGGGCATACCTAACCCACACCCTGTGCATATGATGACACTGTGCCACCTCCTGCATACTACAACATTGGTGCAGGTAAAGGAAAACACGTTGCTGATGCACAGGGTGACTATATAGATGTGTATAAGTAGTAACATGTTGGTAACTGTTGACTGTTGCAGTATAATTGTGTGTATATCCCAGCAGTCCTGCTGCAGTAACTGTATGAATGTCCTCAATTGTTATCTGCACCCATACTACTTAACAAAGTGTACCAGCTGCACACCATCACATGCTAACATTGACTATGGCAATGCGCATCTTGTGCTGTTATGTAGATTCAGCTACATGTATCTGTTCTGTCACACATGCATTTATACACACCCTGCTACCCACACACATGCACACGCTCACCTGCCATTCCCATTATTTATCACCCTACATGAGTAGCTGTTGATACATGACAGGTACACATTTGAGAAGTGCACTATGTTGTTTACTACTGGCATCCCCTTCTCTAACTGCACTCACAGGGTGCAGGCAACCTCATCAGTTGAAAGATGTAATGTGCATCAGGTACTGTAGTACCCTGATTGCCACATCAAACATGTTTCCCATAAGGAAATGCACACACAGACACATCCCACATCCACACACTTGCCACATTCAGGCTTCAGAACACTATCTAGGTATATTCGGGTACATGTGCATGTTACAGTAGCATGTAACACTATACTGAGTACTGGCAGTTAGTTGTCTGTTGTCATGTTGTCTGTATAGAATAAAAGAATTGTTTGATTATCCTACTCCGTTTTGTGGACATTACTTGAAGAAGTGTTACCTTACATGTGTTATTGGTACCACCACCTTCTCTTTTGTAGTTTTGTTTGTATAGGGTGCTATCAACATCACTGCTTGTTAAGGGTAATGACCACCCTGCAGTGCATAGCCCCATGTGGCAAAAGCCACATCCCACCCCATCATTGTGCACACACACTAACCCCACCAACAGTAAAACACATACTTTCCATTTGCAAGATTCAAACCCATACCTAACTGTGCAATGACAGTAGAAACAGACACATTAGCAGAGTGTGCTATTTGCAATAGTTGGAGAAATCTGTACTAATGCTGTACTTAGAGGGTGCTGACATCATCTGTGTGTAGGAGGAGGGATGTGCACCCTGTAGTGTGTTCTCCCAGTTGGCAAAAGGCAGTGAACCCTCCCAGCATAGTGCACACACATAAACCACACTCATTCTCTTTGCAGGATTCAAACCCCTACCTGACTACGTTATGACACTGAAGAAAGACGCATTAGCAGAGTGCGCTATGCAAATTACTGGAGGAATTTACTACAGGTGATATAGTTATACAGTCCTGACATCATCAGTGTTTCAAAAGGGGGATCTGCATCCTGTACTGTACTGTCACAGTTGCTAATAGGGACATTTCCAACACACACATCGATGTGTTTGAGGTTTGCATATGTGGGGGATCCAGAACTCCAGTGTGATTAGTATATGGTTTGATTGCAACAATGAGGGATATACTCCCAGTGGTGAGCAGTTTGTACTCATGTTTGTGAAGATCAGCTCTAGTATATCTGCCCCTCTTGTGGGAAGGTTGGTTACCTGTTCCATAGCCAAAGAATGTCTGATCAATGGGAACCTTAGAGCTTGGGTATTGTGGCTTGTGTAATGTTCACAGTCTATGTTTGGGTAGCTGGCATCACCCAGTATGAAGGTGTTTGCAGAGTAATCTAAACTCTCCTGTGTCAGCATGAAGGCTGTGTGGGAGTCCTGAGTTTGAGAGGGTGCTGTAAGAGCTCCTCTGTGTCTCTTTCCATGTGGTCCAGGGAGGTACGTCTCAGGTTGTTTGCACCAGCATGGACAATGTCTGCCTCATAGCTGTACTTGCTGTGGAGTGACCTGTGTGCCTGTGTTATGTGGCACATTCTATCACCCAACAGGTAGCTGACTGTGACCCTCACCTTGCTCTGTCTGGAGGGCGGCACGTCAGTCAACAGCTCATGTCAAGCAAGTGCACACCCCTCATAAATGATGTGGAAACCTTCAAAGGCCCAAGGCCTGTTGAAAATATGGACCAGACTGCAGATACCTGTATAGAGGCATTCTGTGGACACATTCAGGAATGCATGGATCATGAAGCCACATATGAAAGCATGACCCAATTCTCCAAAGGCAGATGTCCTGGGCGCCGGACACCAGCCATAAACACACTATACAATAGAAGGATGACGCCACTACATGATACAACAACCTCCCAAAATGTGAAGGCACCACTGATGAGTATTGGAAGACAACTACAGGCACCCATATGATTGTCTAAGGCCATCTTTGAGAGAGGATTCCACAAGCCACTGAGGATAATCACAAGGCTGCCTGTAGTTATGTTAGTAACCTGGGTGGTACTACCCAGATATGCTCAGAGGTAATCCAAGATGTCACACAAAATACAAAACACACAGACATTACCATCATCCTAGTGGACAGGTTCAATGCTGCCTTCTCTCCCCACCACACCAAAAGGGCAAATATGTCTCGCAGCACAGTGCTTCCCCCCCTGACATCACAGATGCTCAGGTAAGAGATGCCCTTCCCAAAGCAGTAAACACTGCATCAATGGGACCAGACAGTGTCCCAGGCTGTGTCCTACATGAACCACAAGAAGAGCTACACCCAGACATAACACCACTGTTCAATCCCAGCCTTAATACACGATATGTGGCCAGAGAGTGGCGTACAGCAACAGTGGTCCCTCAACATTCAGGTGGTGCCGTCACGGATCCTGGACACTACTCCCATATGTCTGACTAGCTTTGTCTGCAAAGCTATGGCAAGGATCATCATGAACCTCACATATCTAGATATTGTGGACCTACAGACATGTCACCATACACAGTTTGGCTTTGTCAATGGCAAATCCTGCCTATCAAACCTGTTTGATTTCTTTGAAACAGTCACCAAGGCCACTGTCAAGGGGTAGGAGGTCCACACAGCCTACCTGGACCTTGCATAAGCCTTGGATACAATACCCCACTTGTGCATTCTAGGGAAGCTCACCAGTGTACATATTAACCCCTATGTCACTAAGGGTATTGCACAGTGGCTCAAGGGCAGAACACACATGGTAGAATTGCTGGAGCCATGTCAGCCTCCAACCTGGTACAAGTGGTGTCCCACAAGGCACAGCCCTAGGAGCTGTCATGTTCATTATATATTTGTCATAGGTACAGGCCAACATGGAAGTACTGTGGCTCAGCAAGTCGCAGGTGACTGCAGACCGAACACCATAATCAACTCACCAGCTAACACACGCATCCTCCAAAAGGGACTCTTGCAAACACACGACTTGTGCCACAGCCATGGCCTCAACGTGAATGACAGAAAGAGTATAGTCATCCCTTTGTCAAACACTAAGTGACCACAACGTACCACATATGTGTTAATCCAGTAAGTGCAGACGAAGGAATTATGGACCTTGGGGTACAGGTTGATAGCATTCTACCATTTGACAACAACATGGACAAAGTGGTTAGGTAAGCATGTTATATGGGCCACATCATCATGGGATCCACATGTAGGCCAGGGAGGACATTGTGCCCCTTTACTCATCCCTCATCATGCCCATAATTGACTATGATGAACCTGTCGGCATGCACCTTACCAGACACCTGCAGCAACTGGAGATACCACATATGTACCTCGACAAGGGGATCAAAGTGCTCAAACAGATGCCACATACTGACTGGTTAAAGTAGCAGCAGCTCTACTCAGTGACATACTGCCTCTTCATAGGCAATCTGTGCCTGACATAGAAGGCCAGGTCATACCCTCACTTAATGGCCATGCTGCATCTCAGAATATCCAGATCCCACCAGGATACACGCTGGAAATACTTGAACCTCAGGAGTGATATACATAGGACATGCTGGAGGGGCACATTCACAACTCAGAGGCTCCCTTCATTCCTGATTATTATCCCAATAGAGGTTAGGCAGACTGACTCAGTGACTATCTTCAAGAGTGATATTAATGACTGGATGTGACATTGTAGGGTTACCCTGGGTATCACTTATGTGTCACTGTGAGAAAGAGGCACAGTACACTAACCTTGGAAAAGGGCATAGCAAGACAGATTCACAATGCATGTTGAAAGGCACACACATTCTGGCTAGGTGGATACATGCCCTGGGCAGATATCCCTGTACGAACCTATGGACATATGTCTCTTTTTCACCATTGGCCCTATGTGCTGTCAATCACCAATGTAATCTCAATACTCTCGTAGCATATGCAAAGGTCAGTTGTCAGTCACCTCTATGGTACAGTTGTGGAATATGTGTGTCATGTAGTAATGTCACAGCTGCCACATGTACACAGTCAACCCTATCCCCTACCCATGGATGTACATCACATGTATGAGATGGAAACACATGGCCAAACTGTAACAACAACATACAAGTCAGTCAGATGCATGGACACATATGACTCAGTCATTGTCCATGCCACCACAGCTGATGTGGGATGTCGCTCACTGGGATACATGATAGGGAACATGGAAGGGATCACTGAGCAAGTGACACAGGCTGGTAGACCCCTGACCTTGGTTGGCATCAGACCCTCACCAGGGATTCCGACAAATTACTGAATGCTAATGAATAAGTGTAGCTACAACACCCTAGCTGAATGGTTCTTAGCATGCAGTCACTGCATTGCTATGGAATACTGTCTTACCACTCCCACAACAGGTGAAAACATGCAGCTCCTGTACATCAACAACATGTAGACTTTATGCCCCAGACCAGGTGTGCATCACTCACTACTAGGCTGATAGCATCTACATCTCACACTGTATATACACATCCCACATGCAGCACCTGCACAGAAGACCACGGTCATAATGTTACCCTGTGCAAATACCATGTATTCACATGTGGCAGGCATCACACATGGTAACTATTGAAAGTCACAGGTACATATGTGTATTTGGCACACACATACATCATGTGTGCATTGCCATAACTGGTGTAATCAATGTCATGCATTATTGTGAGGGACAACCCACACACATGGGCATTCTGTGTGTGCACAACACACGTGGCATGTCTGTAATCAAAAGCCATACATAATTGTGATATCGTTTAGAAAGGGGTATGTGCATCCTGTAGTGTGTTTTCCCAGTTGCCAAAAGGGATGTTTTTTTCATACACACTTACTTACCCACTTCACACACACTTGCCACCTGCTGGATTCAAACCCCTACTTAACTATGTTATGACACTAGAGACAGACACATTAGCACAGCATGCTATTCGCATTACTGGGGGATTTCTTTTCCCCTGATATACTTATAGGGTGCTGACATCATCAGAGTTTAGAAAGTGGAATGATCATCCTGTGGTGTGTTTTCCCAGTTGCCAAAAGGGATGCTTCTTTCACACACACTTACACCCCTTCACACCTGCTGGAGTCAAACCCCTATCTAACTATGTTATGACACTACAGACGGACGCATTAGCATGACGCGCTATTCAGACTACTGAGAGAATCCTTTTCTCCAATATACTTATAGGGTGCTTACATGATCAGTGTCTAGAAAGGAGGATGAGCATCCTCTGGTGTGTTTTCACATTTGCTAGGAGTAACATTTGGACCAAGTGTGTGAGCATGCCCAGTTCAGCCTTCCCATGGCATGTTGTGTGAAAGATGTCTCATTTATCTAAGTGTGTGAGCATGCCCAGTGTGGGCTTTACATATGTTGAACTCTGCAGCCCATCACATTTGTGGATGAGTGTGACCTTCAACAAATACCTCCAGTTTATGGTTGTGTGTTCTGTGCCATGTTGTGTAGTTACTGTCCAAATGCTTTTGTGTGAACAAAACAGGGAGTATACTGTGCCTGCAGGTTTTGCATGGGATACTTTGCACACAATTGTCAACATCCGTTCATACTGACCTAACACTGTAGCACTGTCTAGTGTAGTGTTTCAGTACTTTCACTGTGGTGGTCAGTATCCTGGGCTTTATTCCTATCACTGCTTTACATTTCCATAGTGTGCACAACAGCCTGGTTAGGGTCCAGTTGTGCACATCTGCACAAAGGCAGTGCCTCTACAGACCCTGGTAATTGCTGCCCCATAAGCTTAACAAGTGTAGTCTGCAAATCTATGGAGAGGATCATAATTGAGCTCATAAACAAAGATATAGGGGACATGCAGACATTGTACCCATCCCATTTTGGCTTGGTCAGGGGCAGATCATGCCTTTTGTACTGGGTTGACATCTTCAAATTGGTCACTTAGGCCATTGTTGGGGAAAGGCAGTCCATACAGCCTACCTTGGCCTTGCAAACACTTTCAACACAATACCCCACTCAGGTATTGTGGAAAACCCTAACAACTGAAATGTAAACCCATATGTCACAAGATGGGTTGCAAACTGGCTTAAGGACGGGACCCACAGGGTTAGAGTTGCTGGCACTATGTTAGACTCCAGGCTGGTCACAGGTGGTGTCACACAGGGCTCAGTCCTTGGCCCCATTGTTTGTCATGTACTTCCCAGAAGTACAGGCCAACATGGGAGGACTTTGGATGACAATGTTAGCAGATGACTGCACACTGGGCACCATAGTGGACAGTGCATCACACACAGATATCCTTCAGAAGGGACTCACAGTAACTGATAGCTGGTGCCAGGGCCATGGCCTGAAGTCAAAGTGCACAACATGTGTAGACATACCCTTCAGGAAAAGCAAGGTGACCCCAAGCTACCATATAGGTGGCAATCCTTTAAGCACAGAGGAGGTTATCATGGACCTGGGGACCCAGGTTGACAGTCGCCGTTCTTCTGAGACTCACATTGCTAAAGTGGCTAGGAAGACCTTCTACATTGCCCACCTGATCAGGATGGGATTCACATCCTGATCTAGTGGGTCATTGTTCCCCTGTACTCTTCACTTATCAGACCGGTGATCGAGTCGACTGCCCTATTCTGGCTGTATCTCACCCAACATCTGCAGCAATTGGAGACACCCTGACTGTCCCCCACCTAAAGGATCAAGGAACCCCAACAGCTGTCATATGCTGCCAGATTGAAGACACTCACACTCTATTCACTCACATACCGTCTGCTTAGAGGTGACATGTGCCTGACATGCGAGGCCATGTCCAAACAGAGATTAATGGACATGCTCCACCTTAGAATCGGAAGATCCACCTGAACCACTAGTGCAGGTGACTTACACCTTAGCAGGGATGTATGTTGGACATGTTGGAGGGATGGAGTTATCACTCGGAGACTCCCTATGCTGTGGAATACAATCCTGGTCCATTTGAGGCAGAGCACCTTGCTGGCTGTGTTCAAGAGGTATCTTGACCTGTGGATGCAAGGTCATATGTTTAACCCGGGGATCATCATGGTGTCACTGCTGGAGAGAGGCATGACAAAATAATGGGCACAGTACTGTTTCCATATAAGTAGTGGTGTATGCCAATGAACTCTGTGCTAGGCTTATACCTGCCTTAGGGAAGGTAGCCTAGTGTAAACCTATGTACCTATGAACCTATCTGACCATGTTGCATTTTGTTCAGATGTGAACTACTTACAACAGCCTCATCCAACATCAGTAGTGTATTCCACAACATGGGTGTACATTGGCGAACACTACTGATGTGCCCTAGGCCATTTCTAATGCTAGTCGGAGAGTGTGTTTGTCCATCAACACATTGTAAGCATAGTTTGCCATGTAATATGTCTTGTTTAGTATACTATGCCTCTGTCTACCTGTGACATAACATTGATACCCAGGGTAAACCTCCCATCTCCCATCCACTCATTAGGATTCCTGTTGAGGGGACTCAACCAGTGTCTCTACGGACAACCTGTACTGGTAGTTTACTCATGTGTGGGGGTGGCTTCTGTGTCTTGGATAATGCAGTACAGCCTGTCCTATATATGTCAGTGCTGGGGTTCAGGTCCCTCATGTGCATAGCTCCCTGCCATTCAGATTGTACAAGGTGCAGCATGTGCATTGATTCCAGCTTGGACATGGCTTTCTTCATCAGGCACAGCTTGCATCTGGGTGGACAGCATGGCAGTGTGTGGAGCTGCACTCTGTTTAATCAGACTACACATTACATGTGTTCCAGCTCTGTCATACTCCTGGTGAGGTACTGTTGTGGACTTTACAGGTGCTGGATGTGTCTGCATGAGGTACACCCCACAGGGGCTGTTGTGGTCATTTCTAATGCTGATGAAAGATAACTGCAGAACCCGAATGACCTCCCCTTAGCTAGATGTCAGACAGCATAGACCATACAATCACAAATGAAAACAGGACCCTCTCCACAAAGGGAAAGTGTCCTGTCTGGTGGACCCCAGCCATAAACAAACTGTATGACAGATGAGGGTTACTAATGCAAGACAGAGCTACATCTCCAAAAGGGAAGACAGCTGTGATCAGCACTAGTAGAAAGCTACATTATCTCATAAAGACATGCAAGGTCAACTTGGGGACATAAATCACCAAAGACAATGAAGGTAACCACACTGCTTTCTTCAGTTATGTCAGACACCTGGTTGTGAACCCTCAGATATGCTCAGAGTTGGTACACAACAACATATATTCCAGTGACCTGACAGATATTGGCAACATTCCGCAGACAGCTTCAGTGCGATTTACCCCTCCCTCACCCCCCAAAAGAAGATAGTTATCACTGCTGTATGTAACCTCACTGTCATCTTGGATGTCCATGTGAGAGCCACACTCAGCAAAGACAAGTACACAGCATCCATGGGACCTGCTGGTATCTCCAGTTGCATGCTATGTGAACTCCAGAAGGGGCTGGACCCATATATACAACTGCTATTTAACTTTAGTCTTGCTACAGGATATGTACCTGAACACTGGCATACGGCAACAGTGGTCCCACTCCACAAAGGAGATGCCTCCACAGACCATGGCAACTACCACCACACAAGCTTAACCAGCCTTGTCTGCAAAGATATGGGAGGAGTCATGGAGCTCTTACACAGACACATTACTGACCCACGGACCCTTGTTCCCACCTAGTTCAGCTTTGTACAGGGCAGATCCTGCCTTTTGCACCTTTGCAACCGAAAAGTACCTACCATGAAGATCAGGGTTCTTCAACACATGTCATATGCTTCCAGAATAGAGGAAGTCCAGCTTTGTTCAGTGTCATACCGCATACTTACAGGTGACCTATGCCTGACATACAAGACCATGTCCAATCAGGATTTGGTGGACATGCTCCACTGCAAGCAATCCAAATCCACCAGAGCCATGAGAGCTGAGTATTTGAACCTCAGCACATACATGTATAGGACATGCTGGAGGGACAGAGTAATAACTCAGAGGCATCTCACACTCTAGCAGAGTATCCCAGTTCATGTTTGACAGAGTCCCTCACTGACTCTCTTCAGGAGACATCTGGACAACTGCATATGAGACGGAGGCACAGACTAGACAGAGACACAGTCATGTTATTCAATTACGTAAGGGGTCATAATGTGTCACTACTAAGTCAGAGGCACAATATTCAGAATCTATTCTGTACACTTATTACCACTATAAGGGGTGGCAATAGCCACATCACTATGGCTAGGCTTATACATGCACTAGGGCAGATAGCCTAGTAGTAGACTATGACACTATGAAACACCGGTGTATGTGTAGCTATTGTCAATCAAACAGTATGATGTGGTTTGGGGGGCTTGATATCTCCCTGTATTCCAACATTGTTTTGTCTATTCCTTCTAGCATGTCTAGGGATCAGTTGCTAGTGTCCTCTCCTGCTCAGCTGGTGAACCTGGGAATATTGAGGCACTGTTACACTTGCCTCATGTACACTGACAACCCTCTCCTTCTGCCATAAAACACACATACATGTGAGAGATGCAACTATATAGCCAAAGTGGAGGCTGAGCTCTCTCAACATAGGACTAGCAAGACCAGAGAGAAGGTGAAGGTAATCACACACACATCACAAATCCAGTCTCACATGGCACTGTCACAACTTAAGATCATACACATAGACACACAGAGACACTCTCGGAGGCTCTGATCAGAAGTCTACCAGAATGGCAGTGGCCACCACAGCAGACACTCACACAACTGCCTCCACAGGGCACAGCACATGCAACACATTGACCACAGAGTCAGTGTGCCAAACAGTCACAGCCCTTAAGGCCAAACACAGTGCCAGGCACACTTGTCATAGGTGACTCCATAGTCAGACACACTGACGTCCCACTTACCAGATCAGGTACAGAGGAGGTCACAGTAAGCTGCCTATCGGGCACTGGAATCCACCACATAATGCAAGCACTCAGGTCACTAAACTGCAAGTACAGGACTGACCCAGTCATAATCCATGCTGGTGTGAACGACCTGAGATGTACCTCCCTGGACTACATGGAAAGAGACATAGAGGATCCCTCTGATTTTGTAGGCCAGGCAGGTATGACCCTGACCTTCAGCAGTATCCTACCTTCACCAAGTATGATGCCACATAAACAGAGACAAGATGATCAGCTGTAATATTTTGCTTAGACTATGGTGTCATTCTAAGGGGGTCCAATGTCTGTCTGCCTGGGATGACATGCTGGACAGGCCACAGTGATTTGCAAGGGACGGCTTGCACCTGTCACCCCTGGGCTTCTGGATTTCAGATGATGCTCTTGCCATCCCAATTGTGCCTTTTTTATGCAAGATTCAGATTCTACACCTACCACCCTAGAACACAGTAAAGGAAAGACACTAAGGGTAATGCTGCTCAATGCCCAAGGTCTCAACCTCAAGCTGCACACACTCTATGCCCTTCTCAGTATGTAGCACATTGATGTCTGTGCTGTGCCTGAAACCTGGTTCACAGCTTCTGACAGCACCCCGGCACTATCGGGTGTTACCTCATATCATGCATTCCGGCACCAGCATCCCGACAACACCAAGAAGGATGGTGGGTGTCCATATTCATCAAGGACACCCTCACCTCATGGTTGGTGGCAACACACGATGCATCGGAGACCATCCAGGTGCCAGTGACCGTAGGCAAGACTGCTCTGCAGTTTGTAGCATGTTACATGCCACCCTCTCAAACTCAGGTACCTCACACAGCTATCCTGCAAACACTGAAGGGGATAAATGTATCTCCAAACACCATCCTACTGGGTGATTCCAACTATCCACATATAGACTGGGATCACTAATCATGCCACAACACTCTAACACAAAGGTTCCAAGAGTTCATACACTGAAATGCCATGGAACAACTGGTCCCAATCCCCTCAAGTGGAGGCAACATACTAGAACACATCATCACGAACATGGGGTCACACTGTTCAACACCAGACGTATACCCATCATTGGTGAGATCAGATCATGGACTACTCTCAGTGGGAGTCCACATCCCACCCACACCCCAGATGGAAAAAGAAACAGTGAAGACCTTCTCAAATGCCGACTTCACATTTCTGAGGACTGGTGTGGTCTCTTTCAAGTCCCCCAGGCCAGCGGACACCATTACCCAAGCCACTGTATCACTTAGAAATGCCTTCTACCAGCACCTCCAGGACTGCATGGATCAGGCAATCCCACAAAAAAAAGACTCTTTGTACCACAGGCAAGCATCCAGTCTGGTGGACCCTAGCCATAAACAAGCTCTACAACACAAGGAAGGAGCTACTACGAGATAGAGCGTAATCTGTAGGAGGGAAGACACCCCTGCTCATTGTGAGTAAAACACTGGGTTCCCCCATACAATCATCTGAGGCAAGTTTTGAGAGTAAACCCACTCAGGACTCCAGGGACAATCATGAGGCCTTTTTTACCTATGTTTGAAACCTGGGAGGGAACTCCCAGATATGCTCAGACTTAGTTCGGAATGATGTTGATATCACTGCACCTACAAACATTGGCAACATACTGGCTGACAGGTTCAGTGCAGATTTCTCCCCCCCTCCCCCCAACTGGAGGGGTATCTACACCAGAGGATTGTAGCCCCCCAAACATCTCCACTGCTGGGGTGGGAACTGCTCTATCCAAGGCAGAAAACACTTTATCCATGGGACCAGATGGTGTCCCCAGTTGTGTGCTCCATGAACTCAATGAATAATTACACCCGCAGTTAGGGCAGCTGTTTAATCTTAGCCTCATCTCAGGATATGTTCCCAAGGAGTGGCATACAGCAATGGTGGACCTACTTCGCAAAGGAAGTGCCTCCACCAACCCCGGAAACTACCATCCCATCAGCTTGACAAGCCTGTTCTGCTAAGCTATGGAGAGAATCATAATGGGAATTATAAATGAAGACATAGGGGACTTGCAGACATTGGATCCAATCCAGTTTGGCTTTGTCAAGGGCAGATCATGCCTTTTAAACTTGGTTGACTTTTTCAAAACAGTCACCCAGGCCATTGACGTGGGCAAGGCAGTCCACACAGCCTACCTTGACCTGGCAAAGGCTTTCGACACAATACCCCACTCAGGTATCATTGAAAACATCACCAGCTTAATTGTGAACCCATACATCACAGCATGGGTTGCAAACTGGCTAAGGGACGGAACACACAGGGTCAAAGTTGCTGGTGCCAGTTCACACTCCAGAGCTGTCACAAGTGGTGTCCCACAGGGCTCAGTCCTGGGCCCACATTTGTTCAGCATCTACTTTTCAGAAGTATGAGCAAACACAGGAGGATTACGGCTGACAAAGTTTGAAGATGACTGCAAACTGGGAAGCAAAGTTGGAAACCCATCTGACACAGACATCCTTCAGAAGGGTCTCATAGACACGGATAACTGGTGCCACAGCCATGGCCTTACATTAAACACTAAACAATGCATTGCCATATCCTTCAGGAAGAACAAGGTTACCACTCCTTCCCATCTAGGTGGCAATCCTCTAAGCACAAAGGAGGTTATCAGGGACCTGGGCACCCAGGTTGACAGTAACCTTTTGTTTGACACTCACATTGCCAGGGTAGTTTGGAAGGCCTTCTACATTGGCCACCTCATCATGCAGTGATTCACATCTAGATCAAGGGAGGTCATTGTTCCCCTGTACTCATCACTCATCAGACCAATGATTGCATACAATGCCCCATTCAGATTGGATGGGCCCACAAATTCCTCGACAGGAGGTGAAAGGGTCTCAAACATATTTCTTATGCTGCCCGACTGAAGGAATTCCAGCTGTATTCAGTTGCTTACCGTCTGCTCAGAGGTGACCTGTGCCTGACATACAAGGCTATGTCCAACCCAGAATTAATGAACATGCTTCACCTCAAGACCTCTACATCCATCAGAACTACAAGGGCAGGAGACCTAAACCTCAACACAGATATTAATAGGATGTGCTGGAGGGACAGATTCATCACCCAGAGAGTCCATATGCTGTGGAACAACATCCTGGTACATGTGAGGCTGAGCACCTCACTGGCTTTGTTCAAGTGAGATCTTGACCAATGGATGGGAGATTGCAGGTATACCCCAGGGATAACCTCAGTATCACTGCTTGACAGAGGCACAGCAAAATAATGGGCATATTATCCATCAACTTGCAGGGGTGGCAGAAGCCACAAAACTCTGGGCTAGGCTTATTAATGCCCTAGGGCAGATAGCCTAGTATGAACCTATGAACATAGGCCTGGGGCAGTTCCTGCTATTAGGACAGTGGTCTGCAGCAAGCTATATAGTAGTAGTCGGTTTTAGCCATTGGTTTTTGACCATGGCTATTCCATGTTGCTTCTTGTTGTGGTACAAACATGGGTGTGTGGTTATCCATGCTATTTATTGCTAGTCACCCTCATTTTGTATCTTGTTCCATGTTTTTGCACATGTACATCACTGTATGATGTGCAGCTGTTTCCGCAGGGTCATATGCGTGGATATGGATGTTAGTTGGGGTCCTCAGGTATGCATATTGTACATGATATTACATTACTTAACACATGGCATTCATACCTCAGGTGGTGCTGCAGGGCCACCTCTGTCGGATACACATACTACACTCCCTGTACGTTTGGAAGCAGGTTGTGTCATGTTAGGCATCCCTGTTACTGTATGAGTGAGTCAGAGCGGGTATCAGTCCCAGTGTTCCTACTGACCAAGTGTATGTGCCATGCGTTGCCTCTTTGCCAAGGCCAGGACATACTGGGCACGCCTCCTTCTGCCTACTGGGACAAGGTCAGGTTGTTCCTCCTCCGAGTAACCCCCTGCCTGTGGTGGCCTTGGCAATGGTGGGGGGATGTTTGGCCCAGCCCTGTGCTGGTCCTGCTGCAGCTGTTTCCGCAGGATCATATTATGTAGCATAGCACATATCATGATCATTTGGGTACATGTAGTTGGTGTGTACTGCAAGGCTCCACCAGACGTGTCCAGACACCGGAACCGTGACTTGAGCAGCCCAAACACACGCTCTATGATATTACGCGTTTGTGCGTGTGCCTCATTATGGCGTTCCTGTTCAGGTGTGTGTGCATTTCTGATGGGTGTCATCAGCCACAGCTCTAGTGCATAACCTGCATCCCCCACTAGGTGTCCGT
This sequence comes from Protopterus annectens, assembly GCF_019279795.1. Lineage (NCBI taxonomy): Eukaryota > Metazoa > Chordata > Ceratodontiformes > Protopteridae > Protopterus > Protopterus annectens. The sequence continues at coordinate 1,691,293,425 of NC_056728.1, forward strand.
GTGGGAAGTCCCCATTGGCAAATGATTGGTACAGCTGCGTCAGATGCCAGATGTGGGAATCGTGGTAGCTCCCAGGGCAGCCAGCACACACATTCATTATTATGCCCTGGGCATCACACACGACCTGGCAGTTGATGGAGGGGTATCCCTTGCGGTTAATGTAGGCTCTACCCCGCTCACCGGCTGGTGCTTTGATGCGTATGTGCGTGCAGTCTATTGCACCCAGCATCTCAGGGTATCCCACTATTTGCTGGAAGAGACACATATTGCTGGCCACAACCTCACGGTCATTAGGGACATATATATGATCACTGACATGTGCTGACATGGCATCCAGGAACTGGTACAGTACTCTGGAGGCTGATGCCTGTGATATCCCCATCATATCACCAGTTGGTCTCTGGAAGGTACCTGTTGCTAGTATTCTTAGGCCAACACATACCTTGGTTTCTACTGGGATGGGTTCCCCTCTGTTGGTTCTGTGTGTGAGATGTGGCCTGCACAGCTCAACAATCTGCTGCAGAAGGTCTCTGTCCACTCTGTAGCGCTCTACTATCTCCAGCTCATGTAACCCATGGTAGGTGACCCTGGGCCTGTATACTCTTCTCCTTCTCCTCACTCTGGGTTGTCTGTCAGCATCTGCATTGTCACCACCCTCAGCAATTCGCCTATGCCTGATTATAATAGCCATGGCAGCCCCTAGCATTTCTGCTCTGAGTTCAGCTTTTTTCAGTTTTCAATTCTGATAGCTTAGTTTCTGGCAGTATCTCTTGTGAGAAAAAGCCTGCACTGCTCTTTGTTGTGTTTTAAGTGCTGGGTTGGGCTTCTAGTCTGCCTGTGTAATTGCCTGCTTCTAATTGTTTCCACCAATTAACTCTAGTAGTATCTTCTGGCAGTTTCCTTGTATTTTAGTTGTTTCCTCTTTCCTCTCTGTTTCCTGAGGGGGAGCAATGTGCACACCAGCTTAAACATGCTCACAGTCACTTAAACGCGCGCACACTTCCTTACACGGTGTGAGCTTTGCTGATTCATGTTAAAACGCGCGCACACTGCCTTCAACACATGCATGCCCGCGCAAACCATTGCCAATAGTCTGCAACATGCTCCCACATGTTAAACCTGTCTTGCACGCGCGCACACGCGTGCATGCACGCATTTCAAGAAACTTTGAGTGTAGGGATAGCGTATACCCTCAATTTCTTGACTTTCCTAGTGTTCTGTTGAGACACACCTCCATCCCTGATGTCTGTCTGTCATCTGTTACCTTACATTGCCCTCCAATCTGGTACATTTGTTTCTATCCTTCCCCCCCGTGATGTCACCTACCTCTTACTCTGTTCCTCCCCCTTCTCTAAGTCTTACACTACTCAGAAAGTGCTCATTACCTATGTGGCAGTGTGATTCAGTATTGTAACCCTCATTTACATAGGATTGCCTAGGAATGACAAGTTACATGTCTTACACGGAGCTTCCCCCCCTTGACAACCACTACACGGAGGCCATATTGTTTTTGGTCTGCAAGTCCCTCCATTGACATTCAATGTACTACATAAATCCCACAATTGTGGGCTTATAAGCTTCGGTTTTTAGTTTTAGGTAGCGCACCCTTTGCTGGTGTGCTGCAGTTAAACCCATAAATCCCGTGGAAAAAAAAAAGTTATATAACTTATTTTTGCAACACTTTTTCGTGCCAATGGCCACATATTTGGCCATTGGCATGCTTAATGAAACATATGCACCCTTTATTTGGAGCTGACATAGCTCCTTTTTTAATTTTGCAGAAATGTATTCAGTTGTCAGCTGAGTACATTTCTGCAGCTAACACGTCCGTTACACGGACTGGTTTTGGCTTCGTGGATCGCTCAAATACCTCATTTGCATATCTTGGAGCTGCAATTGAGGTATTGAGCATTTCCACGCCCAGTCCGTGTAAGAGACGTGTTAGCTGTCTCTTACACGGAGATTTGGGCTGTTCCTGAATCAGGAGGCTTACACGGAGGCTTACACTACTCTTGAACTCCGTGTAAGCCTTCCTGAATCTGGCCCAATGTGTCAAAACCACAATATTCACTAGCTGGACTGGAGAGTACACATGAAACCGACCCCTGGACATGGCAGGATATTATGTTGACATACTCCGTAGCCTGATCGCAAATGATCAGTAGGGTGTTAAGTGTGTAAAAGAGTATAACAGGGATTAGTGCTCAGTTCTTTTGGTGGTTTGTAAAGAGTAGCTGAGAAGGATTCCAGACTGAATCATGACACCTCATTCAGCTATGTCATAAATAGCAATGTACACTCATATATGCCCTGAGTCAGGGCCAACTGTACCTGACTGAGAATGCCGACATCTTGTCAGACAGGCCCATATATACATACCGACCTCCCACTGACCATAGTCCCAGTCATCATACCAGGGGATATCACATGTAGAATGGCTGAATAGCTCCCCCCAAAGCCAAAAACATGGCAGCAATTGGATTACATTGTTTCCCAATATGTGTCATGCGAGAACTACAGAACAAACAGACCCTGCACCTGAACAGTCTGTTGAGCCTCACCCTCTACACATGATCTGACACTGTTGAATGTGTTACAGCAACATATGGCACTCCCCGCAAGTGTAGGTGCACAACACACCATGGGAAGTATAGTCCAGTAAGCCTATGAAGTCTGATCTGCAAGGACATGGAGTCCATCATGGTTGAAGTCATACACAGAGCTATTGGAAAATGACAAACACACAACCCTACCAACTGTGGTATGCTCTTGCGCAGATCATGGTTCAACATGCTAGACTCTTTGCAAGGTAGACACCCAGGACATACATCACTGAACAGAGCTACACATGTCCCACATAGACTTTGAATAGCTCTTTATCAACACCCCTGACACATGTTGTATCCACAAAACCAACAATCTGTGCATAAATATGTGTTGACATATAAAGGAATGTCAATGTGTCCACAGATAGATCACACAAGGTAAGGATTATGGGGTCCTGTTCAAACTGCTGACACCTGCCAATCCACATGGCTCATTCCTGGGATTGCATAAAACAAAGTGTACACACATCACCATGTCCAGTCTGATGATGTCAGCATCCTAAAAATATAGCAGGAGAATCAAATCAACCGAGTAAAGCATATAGTATGACATGTTAATGCATATGTCTCTAGTATCATAACATAATTAGGTAGGGGTTTGAATCCTGCAAATGATGACAGTGTGTACGTGGGAGGGGGGGTGCATGTGTATGATTTCCTTTGAGAGGAGTGCCCTTTCTGGAGAATGGGAAAACAAATTGAAAGAGGTACATTCCTCTTTGGAAAGTCTGATAATGTCAGCATCCTACAAATAGAGGCAGGAGTAAAAAAAAACCCAGTAAAGCATATGGTGTACTGTATTAATGCATATATCTCTAGTATCATAGCATAGTTAGATAGGGGTTTGAATCCTACAAATGCTGACTGTGTGTGTGGAGGGGGGGTATGTGTGTGGCTTCATTTCAGAAGAGTGCCCTTCTTGGAGACTGGGAAAACAAATTGAAAGAGGTATATTTCTCATTGCAAAGTCTGATGATGTCAGCATCCTACAAATAGAGGCAGGAGAAAAAAAAACCCAGTAAAGCATATAGTGTACTGTATTAATGTATAGTGTACTGAATTTTAGCATATGTCTCTAGTATCATAGCATAGGTAGATAGGGGATTGAATCCTACAAATGCTGACTGTGTGTGTGTGTGTGTGGGGGGTATGTGTGTGGCTTCATTTGAGAAGAATGCCTTTCTTGGAGACTGGGAAAACAAATTGAAAGACGTATATTCCTCTTTGGAAAGTCTGATGATGTCAGCATCCTACAAATAGAGGCAGGAGTAAAACAAAACCAAGTAAAGCATATAGTGTACTGTATTAATGCATATGTCTCTACTATCATAGCATAGTTAGATAGGGGTTTGAATCCTACAAATGCTGACTGTGTGTGTGGAGGGGGTGGTGTATGTGTGTGGCTTCATTTGAGAAGAGTGCCCTTCTTGGAGACTGGGAAAACAAATTGAAAGAGGTATATCCCTCTTTGGAAAGTCTGATGATTTCAGCATCCTACAAATAGAGGCAGGAGACAAAAAACCCCAGTAAAGCATATAGTGTACTGTATTAATGTATATTGTACTGTATTAATGCATATGTCTCTTGTATCATAGCATAGTTAGATAGGGGTTTGAATCCTACAAATGCTGACTGTGTGTGTGTGTGGGAGGGGGGTTGTATGCGTGTGGCTTCATTTGAGAAGAGTGCCCTTCTTGGAGACTGGGAAAACAAATTGAAAGAGGTATATTCCTCTTTGGAAAGTCTGATGATATCAGCATCCTACAAATAGGGGCAGAAGAAAAAAAAACAGTAAAGCATATAGTGTACTGTATTAATGCATATGTCTCTAGTATCATAGCATAGTTAGATAGGGGTTTGAATCCTACAAATGCTGACTGTGTGTGTGTCTGGGGGAGGGTGTATGTGTGTGGCTTAATTTAAGAAGAGTGCCCTTCTTGGAGACAGGGAAAACAAATTGAAAGAGGTATATTCCTCTTTGGAAAGTCTGATGATATCAGCATCCTACAAATAGAGGCAGGAGAAAAAAAAAACAGTAAAGCATATACTGTACTGTATTGATGCATATGTCTCTAGTATAAGAGCATAGTTAGATAGGGTTTGAATCCTACAAATGCTGACTGTGTGTGGGTGGGGGGGGTGTATGTGTGTGGCTTCATTTGAGAAGAGTGCCCTTCTTGGAGACTGGGAAAACAAATTGAAAGAGTTATATTCCTTTTTGGAAAGCCTGATGATGTCAGCATCCTACAAATAGAGGCAGGAGAAAAAAAAACCAGTAAAGCATATAGTGTACTGTATTAATGTATAGTGTACTGTATTAATGCATATGTCTCTAGTATCACAGCATAGTTAGATAGGGGTTTGAATCCTACAAATGCTGACTGTGTGTGTGTGTGTGTGTGTGTGGGGCGGGGGGTGTTGTATGTGTGTGGCTTCATTTGAGAAGAGTGCCCTTCTTGGAGACTGGGAAAACAAATTGAAAGAGGTATATTCCTTTTTGGAAAGCCTGATGATATCAGCATTCTACAAATAGAGGCAGGAGAACAAAAACAGTAAAGCATATAGTGTACTGTATTAATGCATATGTCTCTAGTATTACAGCATAGTTAGATAGGGGTTTGAATCCTACAAATGTTGACTGTGTGTGTGTGTGTGTGTGTGTGTGTGTGTGTGTGTGTGTGTGTGTGTGTGTGTGTGCGTGTGGCTTTATTTGAGAAGATGCCCTTCTTGGAGACTGGGAAAACAAATTTAAAGAGGTATATTCCTCTTTGGAAAGTCTGATGATGTCAGCATCCTACAAATAGAGGTAGGAGAAAAAAAAGACCCAGTAAAGCATATAGTGTACTGTATTAATGCATATGTCTCTAGTATCATAGCATAGTTAGATAGGGGGCTTGAATCCTACAAATGCTGACTGTGTGTGTGTGAGTGGGGGGTGTATGTGTGTGGCTTCATTTGGGAAGAGTGCCCTTCTTGGAGACTGGGAAAACAAATTGAAAGAGGTATATTCCTCTTTGGAAAGTCTGATGATGTCAGCATCCTACAAATATTGGTAGGAGAAAAAAAAGACCCAGTAAAGCATATAGTGTACTGTATTAATGCATATGTCTCTAGTATCATAGCATAGTTAGATAGGGGGCTTGAATCCTACAAATGCTGACTGTGTGTATGTGTGTGTGGGGGGTGTATGTGTGTGGCTTCATTTGAGAAAAGTGCCCTTCTTGGAGACTGGGAAAACAAATTGAAAGAGGTATATTCCTCTTTGGAAAGTCTGATGATGTCAGCATCCTACAAATAGAGGCAGGAGAGGAAAAAAAAACAGTAAAGCATATAGTGTACTGTATTAATGCATATGTCTCTAGTATCATAGCATAGTTAGATAGGGGTTTGAATCCTACAAATGCTGACTGTGTGTGTGTGGGGGGGTCTATGTGTGTGGCTTCATTTGAGAAGAGGGCCCTTTTTGGAGACTAGGAAAACAAATTGAAAGAGTTATATTCCTCTTTGGAAAGTCTGATGATGTCAGCATCCTACAAATAGAGGCAGGAGAAAAAAAAAACAGTAAAGCATATAGTGTACTGTATTAATGCATATGTCTCTAGTATCATAGCATGGTTAGATAGGGGTATGAATCCTACAAATGCTGACTGTGTGTGGGTGGGGGGGGGTTGTATGTGTGAGGCTTCAGTTGAGAAGAGTGCCCTTCTTGGAGACTGGGAAAACAAATTGAAAGAAGTATATTCCTCTTTGGAAAGTCTGATGATGTCAGCATCCTACAAATAGAGGCAGGAGAAAAAAACCCCCAGTAAAGCATATAGTGTTATGTATTACTGCATATGTCTCTAGTATCATAGCATAATTAGATAGGGGTTTGAATCCTACAAATGCTGACTGTGTGTGTGTGTGGGGGGGGGGGTGTATGTGTGTGGCTTCATTTGAGAAGAGTGCCCTTCTTGGAAACTGGGAAAACAAATTGAAAGAGGTATATTCCTCTTTGGAAAGTCTGATAATGTCAGCTTCCTACAAATAGAGGCAGGAGAAAAAAAACAGTAAAGCATACAGTGTACTGTATTAATGCATATGTCTCTAGTATCATAGCATAGTTAGAAAGGGGTTTGAATACTACAAATGCTGACTGTGTGGGGGGGGTTGTATGTTTGTGGCTTCATTTGAGAAGAGTGCCATTCTTGGAGACTGGGAAAACAAATTGAAAGAAGTATATTCCTCTTTGGAAAGCCTGATGATATCAGCATCCTACAAATAGAGGCAGGAGAAAAAAAAACAGTAAAGCATATAGTGTACTGTATTAATGCATATGTCTCTAGTATCACAGCATAGTTAGATAGAGGTTTGAATCCTACAAATGTTGACTGTGTGTGTGTGGGTGTGTGTGTGTGTGTGTGTGTGTGTGTGTGTGTGTGTGTGTGTGTGTGTGTGTGTGTGGCTTCATTTGAGAAGAGTGCCCTTCTTGGAGACTGTGAAAACAAATTGAAAGAGGTATATTCATCTTTGGAAAGTCTGATGATGTCAGCATCCTACAAATAGAGGCTGAAGAAAAAAAACCCAGTAAAGCATATAGTGTACTGTATTAATGCATATGTCTCTAGTATCATAGCATAGTTAGATAGGGGTTTGACTCCTACAAATGCTGACTGTGTGTGGGGGGGTGTATGTGTGAGTCTTCAGTTGAGAAGAGTACCCTTCTTGGAGACTGGAAAAACAAATTAAAAGAGGTATATCCCTCTTTGGAAAGTCTGATGATGTCAGCATCCTACAAATAGAGGCAGGAGAAAAAAAACAGTAAATCATAGAGTGTACTGTATTAATGCATAAGTCTCTAGTAACATAGCATAGTCAGATAGGGGTTTGAATCCTACAAATGCTGCATGTGTGTGTGTGTGTGGGGGGGTGTATGTGTGTGGCTTAATTTGAGAAGAGTGCCCTTCTTGGTGACTGGGAAAACAAATTGAAAGAGGTATATTCCTCTTTGGAAAGTCTGATGATGTCAGCATCCTACAAATAGAGGCAGGAGAAAAAAAAAAACAGTAAAGCATATAGTGTACTGTAATAATGCATATGTCTCTAGTATCATAGCATAGTTAGATAGGGGTTTGAATCCAACAAATGCTGACTGTGTGTGTGTGTGTGTGGGGGGGGTTGTATGTGTGTGGCTTCATTTGAGAAGAGTGCCCTTCTCTGAGACTGGGAAAGCAAATTGAAAGAGGTATATTCCTCTTTGGAAAGTCTGATGATGTCAGCATCCTACAAATATAGGCAGGAAAAAAAGAGTGTACTTATCATAGCATAGTAGGCTCATAGCATAGTTATAGTTAGGTAGGGGTTGAATCCTGCATGCTGTGTGTGTGTGTGTGGGGGGTGTGAGAACTTGTGTTGAGGCTTCAAAGGAGAAGAGTGCCTTTTGAGACAAAAAAAAAAATATAAAGTATTCCTGAAAGTCTGATGATGTCAGCATCCTACAAATAGAAGCAGGTGAAAAAAAACCCAGTAAAGCATATAGTATACTGTATTAATGCATATGTCTACTAGTATCATAGCATAATTAGATAGGAGTTTGAGTCCTACAAATGCTGCCAGTGTGTGTGTGTGTGTGTGTGGGGGGGGGGGAGTGTATGTTTAATTTGAGAAGAGTTCCCTTCCTGGAGACTGGGAAAACAAACTGAAAGAGGTATATTCCTCTTTGGAAAGTCTGATGATGTCAGCATCCTACAAATAGAAGCAGGAGAAAAAAAAACCCAGTAAAGCATATAGTGTACTGTATTAATGCATATGTCTCTAGTATCATAGCATAGTTAGATAGGGGTTTGAATCCTACAAATGCTGACTCTGTGTGTGTGTGTGAGGGGGAGGTGTATGCGTGTGGCTTCATTTGAGAAGTGTGCCCTTCCTGGAGACTGGGAAAACAAATTGAAAGAGGTATATTCCTCTTTGGAAAGTCTGATGATGTCAGCATCCTACAAATAGAGGCAGGAGAAAAAAAAAACCCAGTAAAGCATATAGTGTACTGTATTAATGCATATGTCTCTAGTATCATAGCATAGTTAATATAGGGGTTTGAATCCTACAAATGCTGACTGTGTGTGTGTGTGTGGGGGGGTCTATGTGTGTGGCTTCATTTGAGAAGAGTGCCCTTCTTGGAGACTGGGAAAACAAATTGAAAGAGTTATATTCCTCTTTGGAAAGTCTGATGATGTCAGCATCCTACAAATAGAGGCAGGAGAAAAAAAAACCAGTAAAGCATATAGTGTACTGTATTAATGTATAGTGTACTGTATTAATACATATGTCTCTAGTGTCACAGCATAGTTAGATAGGGGTTTGAATCCTACAAATGCTGACTGTGTGTGTGTGGGTGTGTGTGTGGAGGGAGGGGTTGTATGTGTGTGGCTTCATTTGAGAAGAGTGCCCTTCTTGGAGACTGGGAAAACAAATTGAAAGAGGTATATTCCTTTTTGGAAAGCCTGATGATATCAGCATCCTACAAATAGAGGCAGGAGAACAAAAACAGTAAAGCATATAGTGTACTGTATTAATGCATATGTCTCAAGTATTACAGCATAGTTAGATAGGGGTTTGAATCCTACAAATGTTGACTGTGTGTGTGTGTGTGTGTGTGTGTGTGTGTGTGTGTGTGTGTGTGTGTGTGTGTGTGTGTGTGTGTGTGTGTGTGTGTGTGTGTGGCTTCATTTGAGAAGATGCCCTTCTTGGAGACTGGGAAAACAAACTGAAAGAGGTATATTCCTCTTTGGAAAGTCTGATGATGTCAGCATCCTACAAATAGAGGTAGGAGAAAAAAAAGACCCAGTAAAGCATATAGTGTACTGTATTAATGCATATGTCTCTAGTATCATAGCATAGTTAGATAGGGGGCTTGAATCCTACAAATGCTGACTGTGTGTGTGTGTGTGAGTGGGGGGTGTATGTGTGTGGCTTCATTTGGGAAGAGTGCCCTTCTTGGAGACTGGGAAAATAAATTGAAAGAGGTATATTCCTCTTTGGAAAGTCTGATGATGTCAGCATCCTACAAATATTGGTAGGAGAAAAAAAAGACCCAGTAAAGCATATAGTGTACTGTATTAATGCATATGTCTCTAGTATCATAGCATAGTTAGATAGGGGGCTTGAATCCTACAAATGCTGACTGTGTGTATGTGTGTGTGGGGGGGTGTATGTGTGTGGCTTCATTTGAGAAGAGTGCCCTTCTTGGAGACTGGGAAAACAAATTGAAAGAGGTATATTCCTCTTTGGAAAGTCTGATGATGTCAGCATCCTACAAATAGAGGCAGGAGAAAAAAAAAACAGTAAAGCATATAGTGTACTGTATTAATGCATATGTCTCTAGTATCATAGCATAGTTAGATAGGGGTTTGAATCCTACAAATGCTGACTGTGTTTGGGTGGGGGGGGTGTATGTTTGTGGCTTCATTTGAGAAGAGTGCCCTTCTTGGAGACTGGGAAAACAAATTGAAAGAGGTATGTTCCTCTTTGGAAAGTCTGATAATGTCAGCATCCTACCAATAGAGTCAGGAGAAAAAAAAACAGTAAAGCATACAATGTACTGTATTAATGCATATGTCTCTAGTATCATAGCATAGTTAGATAGGGGTTTGAATCCTACAAATGCTGACTGTGTGTGTGTGGGGGGGGTGGTCTATGAGTGTGGCTTCATTTGAGAAGAGTGCCCTTCTTGGAGACTAGGAAAACAAATTGAAAGAGTTATATTCCTCTTTGGAAAGTCTGATGATGTCAGCATCCTACAAATAGAGGCAGGAGAAAAAAAAAACAGTAAAGCATATAGTGTACTGTATTAATGCATATGTCTCTAGTATCATAGCATGGTTAGATAGGGGTATGAATCCTACAAATGCTGACTGTGTGTGAGTGGGGGGGTGTATGTGTGAGGCTTCAGTTGAGAAGAGTGCCCTTCTTGGAGACTGGGAAAACAAATTGAAAGAAGTATATTCCTCTTTGGAAAGTCTGATGATGTCAGCATCCTACAAATAGAGGCAGGAGAAAAAAAAAACCAGTAAAGCATATAGTGTTATGTATTAATGCATATGTCTCTAGTATCATAGCATAATTAGATAGGGGTTTGAATCCTACAAATGCTGACTGTTTGTGTGTGTGTGGGGGGTGGGGGATGTATGTGTGTGGCTTCATTTAAGAAAAGTGCCCTTCTTGGAGACTGGGAAAACAAATTGAAAGAGGTATATTCCTCTTTGGAAAGTCTGATGATGTCAGCATCCTACAAATAGAGGTAGGAGAAAAAAAAGACCCAGTAAAGCATATAGTGTACTGTATAAATGCATATGTCTCTAGTATCATAGCATAGTTAGATAGGGGGCTTGAATCCTACAAATGCTGACTGTGTGTGTGTGTGGGGGGGGGGGTGTATGTGTGTGGCTACATTTGAGAAGAGTGCCCTTCTTGGAAACTGGGAAAACAAATTGAAAGAGGTATATTCCTCTTTGGAAAGTCTGATAATGTCAGCTTCCTACAAATAGAGGCAGGAGAAAAAAAACAGTAAAGCATACAGTGTACTGTATTAATGCATATGTCTCTAGTATCATAGCATAGTTAGATAGGGGTTTGAATACTACAAATGCTGACTGTGTGTGTGTGGGGGGTTGTATGTGTGTGGCTTCATTTGAGAAGAGTGCCCTTCTTGGAGACTGGGAAAACAAATTGAAAGAAGTATATTCCTCTTTGGAAAGCCTGATGATATCAGCATCCTACAAATAGAGGCAGGAGAAAAAAAAACTGTAAAGCATATAGTGCACTGTATTAATGCATATGTCTCTAGTATCACAGCATAGTTAGATAGAGGTTTGAATCCTACAAATGTTGACTGTGTGTGTGTGTTTGTGTGTGTGTGTGTGTGTGTGTGTGTGTGTGTGTGTGTGTGTGTGTGTGTGTGTGTGTGGCTTCATTTGAGAAGAGTGCCCTTCTTGGAGACTGTGAAAACAAATTGAAAGAGGTATATTCATCTTTGGAAAGTCTGATGATGTCAGTATCCTACAAATAGAGGCTGGAGAAAAAAAAACCCAGTAAAGCATATAGTGTACTGTATTAATGCATATGTCTCTAGTATCATAGCATAGTTAGATAGGGGTTTGAATCCTACAAATGCTGACGCTGTGTGGGTGGGGGGGGTGTATGTGTGTGGCTTCATTTGAGAAGAGTGCCCTTCTTGGAGACTGGGAAAATAAATTGAAAGAGGTATATCCCTCTTTGGAAAGTCTGATGATGTCAGCATCCTACAAATAGAGGCAGGAAAAAAAACCCAGTAAAGCATATAGTGTACTGTATTAATGCATATGTCTCTAGTATCATAGCATAGTTAGATAGGGGTTTGAATCTTACAAATGCTGACTGTATGTGTTGGGGGGATGTATGTGTGTGGCTTCATTTGAGAAGAGTGCCCTTCTTGGATACTGGGAAAACAAATTGAAATAGTTATATTCCTCTTTGGAAAGTCTGATGATGTCAGCATCCTACAAATAGACGCAGGAGAAAAAAAAATAGTAAAGCATACAGTGTACTGTATTAATGCATATGTCTCTAGTATCATAGCATAGTTAGATAGGGGTTTGAATCCTACAAATGCTGACTGTGTGTGGGGGGCGGTGTATGTGTGAGGCTTCAGTTGAGAAGAGTGCCCTTCTTGGAGACTGGGAAAACAAATTAAAAGAGGTATATTCCTCTTTAGAAAGTCTGATGATGTCATCATCCTACAAATATAGGCAGGAGAAAAAAAAAACAGTAAAGCATATAGTATACTGTATTCATGCATATGTCTCTAGTATCATAGCATAGTTAGATAAAGGTTTGAATCCTACAAATGCTGCCAGTGTGTGTGTGTGTGTGGGGGGGGTGTATGTGTGTGGCTTCATTTGAGAAGAGTGCCCTTCTTGGAGACTGGGAAAACAAGTTGAAAGAGGTATATTCCTCTTTGGAAATTCTGATGTTGTCAGCATCCTACAAATAGAGGCAGGAGAAAAAAAAAACCCAGTAAAGCATATAGTGTACTGTATTAATGCATATGTCTCTAGTATCATAGCATAGTTAGATAGGGGTTTGAATCCTACAAATGATGCCTGTGTGTGTGTGTGTGTGGGGGGGGGGGTGTATGTATGTGTGGCTTAATTTGAGAAGAGTGCCCTTCTAGGAGACTGGGAAAACAAATTGAAAGAGGTATATTCCTCTTTGGAAAGTCTGATGGTGTCAGCATCCTACAAATAGAGGCAGGAGAAAAAAAACCCAGTAAAGCATATAGTGTACTGTATTAATGCATATGTCTCTAGTATCATAGCATAGTTAGATAAGGGTTTGAATCCTACAAATGCTGACTCTGTGTGTGGGGGGTGTATGCGTGTGGCTTCATTTGAGAAGAGTGCCCTTCTTGGAGACTGGGAAAACAAATTGAAAGAGGTATATTCCTCTTTGGAAAGTCTGATGATGTCAGCATCCTACAAATAGAGGCAGGAGAAAAAAAACCCAGTAAAGCATATAGTGTACTGTATTAATGCATATGTCTCTAGTATCATAGCATAGTTAGATAGGGGTTTGAATCCTACAAATGCTGACTGTGTGTGTGGCTTCATTTGAGAAGAGTGCCCTTCTCTGAGACTGGGAAAACAAATTGAAAGAGGTATATTCCTCTTTGGAAAGTCTGATGATGTCAGCATCCTACAAATAGAGGCAGGAAAAAAAAAACAAGTAAAGAATATAGTGTACTCTATTAATGCATATGTTTCTAGTATCATAGCATAGTTAGATAGGGGTTTGAATCCTACAAATGCTGACTGTGTGTGTGTGTGGGGGGGCGGTTTATGTGTGAGGCTTCAGTTGAGAAGAGTGCCCTTTTTGGAGACTGGGAAAACAAATTAAAAGAGGTATATTCCTCTTTGGAAAGTCTGATGATGTCATCATCCTACAAATAGAGGCAGGTGAAAAAAAACCCAGTAAAGCATATAGTATACTGTATTAATGCATATGTCTCTAGTATCATAGCATAATTAGATAGGAGTTTGAATCCTACAAATGCTGCCAGTGTGTGTGTGTGTGTGTGTGTGTGTGTGTGTGTGTGTGTGTGTGTGTGTGTGTCTGGGGGGAGTGTATGTTTAATTTGAGAAGAGTGCCCTTCCTGGAGACTGGGAAAACAAACTGAAAGAGGTATATTCCTCTTTGGAAAGTCTGATGATGTCAGCATCCTACAAATAGAAGCAGGAGAAAAAAAAACCCAGTAAAGCATATAGTGTACTGTATTAATGCATATGTCTCTAGTATCATAGCATAGTTAGATAGGGGTTTGAATCCTACAAATGCTGACTCTGTGTGTGTGTGGGGGGGGGTGTATGCGTGTGGCTTCATTTGAGAAGAGTGCCCTTCCTGGAGACTGGGAAAACAAATTGAAAGAGGTGTATTCCTCTTTGGAAAGTCTGATGATGTCAGCATCCTACAAATAGAGGCAGGAGAAAAAAAAAACACAGTAAAGCATATAGTGTACTGTATTAATGCATATGTCTCTAGTATCATAGCATAGTTAATATAGGGGTTTGAATCCTACAAATGCTGACTGTGTGTGTGTGGGTGGGGGTGTATGTGTGTGGCTTCATTTGAGAAGAGAGTCCTTCTTGGAGACTGGGAAAACAAATTGAAAGAGGTATATTTCTCATTGGAAAGTCTGATGATGTCAGCATCTTACAAATAGAGGCAGGAGAAAAAAAAAATGAGTAAAGCATGTAGTCTACTGTATTAATGCATATGTCTCTAGTATCATAGCATAGTAAGATAGGGGTTTGAATCCTACAAATGCTTACTATGTGTGTGGCTTTATTTGAGAAGAGTGCCCTTCTTGGAGACTGGGAAAACAAATTGATTGAAGTATATTCCTCTTTGGAAAGTCTGATGATGTCAGCATCCTACAAATAGAGGCAGGAGAAAAAAAAACCCAGTAAAGCATATAGTGTACTGTATTAATGCATATGTCTCTAGTATCATAGCATAGTTAGATAGGGGTTTGAATCCTACAAATGCTGAATGTGTGTGTGTGTGGGGGGGTGTATGTTAGCGGCTTCAGTTGAGAAGAGTGCCCTTCTTGGAGACTGGGAAAACAAATTAAAAGAGGTTTATTCCTCTTTGGAAACTCTGATGATGTCAGCATCCTACAAATAGAGGCAGGAGAAAAAAAAACCCAGTAAAGCATATAGTGTACTGTATTAATGCAAATGTCTCTAGTATCAAAGCATAGTTAGATAGGGGTTTGAATCCTACAAATGCTGACTGTGTGTGGGGGGGTGTATGTGTGTGGCTTCATTTGAGAAGAGTGCCCTTCTTGGAGACTGGGAAAACAAATTAAAAGAGGTATATTCCTCTTTGGAAAGTCTGATGATGTCAGCATCCTACAAATAGACGAAGGAGAAAAAAAAAACAGTAAAGTATATAGTGTACAGTATTAATGCATATGTCTCTAGTATCATAGCATAGTTAGATAGGGGTTTGAATCCTACAAATGCTGACTGTGTGAAGGGGGCGGTGTATGTGTGAGGGTTCAGTTGAGAAGAGTGCCCTTTTTGGAACTGGGAAAACAAATTAAAAGAGGTATATTCCTCTTTGGAAAGTCTGATGATGTCATCATCCTACAAATAGAGGCAGGAGAAAAAAAAACCCAGTAAAGCATATAGTATACTGTATTAATGCATATGTCTCTAGTATCATAGCATAATTAGATAGGAGTTTGAATCCTACAAATGCTGCCAGTGTGTGTGTGTGTGGGGGGAGTGTATGTGTGTGGCTTAATTTGAGAAGAGTGCCCTTCTTGGAGACTGGGAAAACAAATTGAAAGAGGTATATTCCTCTTTGGAAAGTCTGATGATGTCAGCATCCTACAAATAGAGGCAGGAGAAAAAAAAAACAGTAAAGCATATAGTGTACTGTATTAATGCATTTGTCTCTAGTATCATAGCATAGTTAGATAGGGGTTTGAATCCTACAAATGCTGACTCTGTGTGTGTGTGTGTGGAGAGGTGTATGCGTGAAGCTTCATTTGAGAAGAGTGCCCTTCTTGGAGACTGGGAAAACAAATTGAAAGAAGTTTATTCCTCTTTGAA
>NC_056728.1:1691309660-1691348383 GCF_019279795.1 Protopterus annectens
TTTCCTTTCCACCCGCACACAGTAGCAAACATTTACGGGGTTTAACAAAAAAAAAAAAAGGTTTTAATTTAATTTTATGACATCTCTTCACTTTATACACTGATGGCCAGTCGGGGCATGTGTTGTATAGTGTGTTTATTCACATTTTCATGGCCTTTCTCGTGGCTGTTTACTTTCAGCCATTCTAGTCTTCCGGGGGCGTGTCCGCTTGCAGAGCTTAGCCTACAGACATGCCCCCTACTCTCTTACACGGACCGTGTAAGAGTTACTAGTGTGATTCAGCATGCCTCATGCACCTCATGCATATGCATGACATGCTGACATCACACAGTTTAACTGCAGCCTCCGTGTAAGAGTTATAACTCTTACACGGAGGCTTCCTGAATCTGGCCCAGAGACATATCATAGTATACTAAGGTATCAGTCCATAAGGTAAAAAACATAGGTAATAAACAGTGTAACTTTACCATTACAGCATACAGAAATATAAAAGAAAAATAGGCCGGGTTAACAGTTTGTACTCTGTCTAACTTAAATAAAGATTCCCAAAGAAAGGTTAATCAGCTTTAAAAGCCACAGAATTAAAGGACACTCATTTTCAGAATAATGGACAGGTTTAAAATATATCACTCATACATCAGAACTTAGATTTAAATGACTCTAAATACTATGAATATAGGTAATATAAAAATCAAATCATAAAGTTAAGAGATTTCAGTCCAAACAGGCCATAAATGCTCAAGTGACCCCTAGTGCTCAACATTAAAATTGCACATTTACCAAATTAAAAAAAAAGATATTTTCAGATTATGAGTCAGGTAGCATAAAGCTGTATACAGTAGTTAGCAATACAAATGTAAGGTAACTGCAGAAGTAGGTCCCTGTAGACTTTTGTCAGGGACCTCAGGGACAACTGTTAGATTAGGGACTTCCATTTTAAAGTATTTATTAGACCATAGACAGGCTAAAGGGTAAAACAGAAATAGTGTTTCATTTATGAATAAAAGACTTTTAACAGTACCAAATCCCACATTAGCAACTATTGTGGACATCCCTAAGACACATAAGAATTTAGTCCAACCTCCTTTTAGACCAATCATTTCAGGTAGCAGGTCCAAAACATACCCTATAGGGGTTGTTATTGACCGATGGGTCAAACCGGTATACAACAATGTACCACACCTGGTGAAAGATTCATGGGTCTTTTTAAGTTCTCTCACTCCCACAATTTGGAATCAAGGACTCATTTTTGTCACCATTGATGTGGTCAATTTGTTTACAAGTATCCCAAAGGATATAGGCCTTGAGTATTTTAGCAGTAGTTTAAGGAAACATTCCAATTTTGAATGGGATAAGATCTGCCTTCTTACTGATATGATGGGCCTAGTATTGGACTATAATTATATATTTTTTTGAAAATGAGTTTTTCAAACAAATCAAAGGGGTGGCTATGGGTGCATCCTGTGCCCCCATATTTGCCAATTTGGTAATGTTAGAGTGGGAAACAGAAAAAGTATTTCAGAGTGAATTTTACAAATATGTGAAGTTTTACACAAGATTTTTGGACGATATCTTTTTGTTATGGGAAGGGCCTGAAACACTAATAGAAGCATTTATTGAGTACATCAATCAAACTACTGATTTTTTGCGCTTTACTTACAAACACAATAATAAAGGGATAGCATATTTGGACACATATATTGAACATGGTGAAAATGGCTTCATATCTAGTATTTACAGAAAAGAGACCTTTTCGAATGATTATCTCGAATACAGTAGTAATCATCCGAAACATGTGTTCAAGAATATACTAAAAGGACAGTGCATAAGAGCAGCATGAATGTCCTCTACTAAGGAGATTATGTTAAAGGAAGTGCAACTCATTGGTTCAATGTTTCAGGAGAGAGGATATCCACAGTACTTAATTAATGATATCATCAGATATATTAGTGATCAATGAGAAGTAAAATATTTACCCATTTTGGGTAATCCTATTGTACTGAAGAATAATAAAGAAAGGGAGGTCTTCCAACGAGTGTGTGTATTAACATATTCGCCTGTGACTCAATACATTGAGAATATAATCAGGGATCATTGGAATTTGATCATTATGGATGATCACTTAGTACAAAGGGTGGGTAGTTACCCTCGAATAGTTTATAAAACGGCACCCAACCTTAAAAGGTTGATTGAGTCAGGAAAACAAAACAGTACCTTGAACAAAGCAACTGTAAAATGTGGTGCTTGCAATCAATGCAGGTATATATGTGACAGTGATGGTGTGAGACTGAGGAATGTCAACAAAACATTTATAAAAGGAGTAGGTGGTAATTGTAATACCAAATTTGTGGTATATTTAGCTATCTGTGAAGTATGTCCTGCCTTCTACATTGGAAAGACGGAGAGACAACTCAAACGTCGAATATATGATCATATGTATAGCATAAGAAAAGGAGATAACAAAAATGCCCTATGCAGACATATTATTAAGAATGGTGAGGCTCATAGATTCAAATTTATTATTATAGACCATGTTATACATACACTTAGAGGGGGTAATATTAAAAATTTATTAGCTAAGAAAGAGAGTAAATGGCAAATTCTCACAGATGCAGTAAGAACACCTGGTATAAATGATTTTATAAGCATCAAGCCCTTTCTTATATCCCCTTAGATCTCACAACACTTGGAATATATCACTTAGTTAGTTTTTATGCATTGTTATCATTATATATATATATATATAATATATATATATATATATATATATATATATATATATTTTATACATTTTATATATATATATATATATATATATATGTGTTTTTGTACAAATTCCTATATATTATCATACAAAAATTTTTAACACAGTGTTCAAATATTCATGTAATATATTATCATTTACAATTTTTACATTTTTATTCATTATTGTATATGTTTATTATTATATTATATTTTATTGTAAAAAGATGTTGATATAATATTGATTTTACTATGTCATTATTATATATAATATAATATATATTTATAATTACATATTTTATAATCACAAATATAATATATATTTACATGCAGTTAGATAAGTTGTGTTTTTAATATAATCATAGCAACTTTTGCACAACCTTACAGGTTCATGAGATAAGAAGCTGGATATTATATATTATATAGTGTTTATACAGCTTTAATTATTCAAAAAGTTTTTGGCGCCAAAGGAGATGTATAAATGCAATGGGAAGATGGATTATAGCAGTTCTGATGAAGTCTGCTTATTGCAGATGAAAGCGCTTAACACTGCTATTGCACTACTTGTTTGCTTTTGGTTGTATCGTATCCTGTGTGTTATTGTTTCTGCAATAAAGGATTCCTATTCCAGCTGAGGACTTGTGTGTTGCCGTCCTGTACCTTTTTGGATTATATTATGGAGGTGGTAGAAAGTTTTGTAAAGAAAATATATGAAAAAGGGAAATGGATGGGCAAGAAGACTAGAAACTGAAAATAAATCTGAAAAGTAAGGATTTTTTTTTAATAAATCATGAAAACGAAAAGGATATTTGGCACACAAAAACCAAAAAACGAAGTAGAATGCCAAACTGCCAGAGCCACAGATGTCGAAAACAGTACTTTATTATTAAAATCCACAAGTTAACACCGAAACCAATCCCAAACACATTAACGCCTTAATACAAAAATTGCGTTTTCGTCTTATACAAACTGACTTCTTCAGATACCCTCCATCAAATGAATCAACCTTTATATGCAATTCTTAAAAAACAATTACCCAATCAATGCGATCTCAAAATTAAGGAGTTAATTATAAGTTAATGTTGCCTGCCTGCCCATGTATTCTAAAAAACATTTCTTTCATAATTCAACCTTTTTGTTGTTATAAGGACCTGTTCACATGAAATAAATAAATCAAATAAATAATGTAAAAACACCTTTAAAGTAATAGGTATCATTTTTTTTTAATAAATACAACAGCAGAAGAAATAGAGAAGGTTATAAAAGAAGGTAAGAATTAATCAGCACCAGGATTAGATGGTATAAGTTATGAATGTTATAAAGAGATGAATAAAGATGAAAGAGAATTTTTTTTAATATTAAATGAATGGATGAAGAAAGGTATAATGGAAGAAGAAATATGTGGATGAGTGTTAAATTTATATGGAAAAAGGATGCAAGAAAAAGTATAAAAAATGGAGGACCATGACACTAGGGAATACTTACTAACAATATTTATGAAACTAATATAAAAAAGATGGAGAAGGTATTAGGTGAGGTAGCAGGAGAAGGGATTTGTGGTATGAAAGGAAGAGAGGTGAAATAAATATTAATTATAGTAAAAGAGGTAGTAGGGATGATACAGAATAAAATAAAGAAGTAAGACTGATAGGATGTGACATAGCAACACCATTTGATAAAATGAATTATGAGGCAGTGTGACATTTACAGGCATGTGGCATAGGGGGGGGGGGAAATATTCCTACAGTAAAGAAATGTTATGAAAATTCATGGGTACAAGTTACGACAAATGGATGGATGGAAAAAAATAATTATTAAGAGAGGAGCAAAACAGGGATACCAGATAAGTATGTGCTTATTTATATTAGTAATGAATGCAGTAGTACAGACGTGTGTATGAAATGGCACAGGCAAGATGTGAGACAGAAGGAAATGTTACATTACCAGTATGTATGGCACTTACAGATGATTTAGTGCTTATAAAATAAAACAAGGGATGGATAAGTGAGGGACAAATTAGGATCCCTGTGTGGGTAACTGATTTGCTCAGAGTCATACAGTTGATAAATGGAGATGGAAGAAATCAAGTCCTGTATATTACACTGCAGGAAGCTGCTTTCTAAGAGCTCACAACATTAATCCTCTGCACTAACAGCCCGAGTTTCTGAAAGTTATCATGCCTGCAGCCAATTAGGCCAAAAGTACTACTTGTCAGTGTTGTGTATTATTTCTATGAAAGAATGTAACATCTTATATAATATTTATGCAATTGTTTTGTCATTATATTTGGCCCTTGCCTCTCTGTATTGATCAAACCACTATTCCTTATTGGCCGATTTACACCTTCAGCCTCCTGGAAGCCAAGGACATCAGGAAAAAGAGATAGAGATACAGTCAAGTGCTGGACTCACAGCTGTAACTCACCAGGAGGTAGAAGATTTATAACTATGATTCTAATACATCTCCATGTTGGCTAGAGAGCACAGATTAGTGTCTGCTATACTGCATCCAATGTGATTAATTATTTCTGTCTATTCACTATATCCAACTATAGTGCATATGTAGTTCACACCTTGCAGGCCATGTTCTTCCTGAATTCCTAGCTTCAGGAACTATAGTACCTTGCCTTTTTCCAGGTGCACCTCTTGTGGCGAAACCCTGTTAACATTGCCCCATGAATGCAAGAGGAGGCATTTGGCTGCTCACACTAACCCTCCCTGTATAATTTCTCCACTTCCGGGGCTGACAATCAAACCCAGGTTGACTGGGTCATAGACCAGCTTCCATCTTCTATGGAACAAGCTCTTCCTTCATAACTTGGGGTAAGTGCACCAAAAATGAAATGGACTACAGTAGGCAGAGAATTCGGATGCATTCATTATCCACATTCTTTTTATTGTAGTACTTCATTTTAAACATGTCAATGGAAACAATCAGCCAAATTCAATAAGTGCTGTGTAGAGGCATTTTCCACCATGCAAACAAGGTAAACACCGTGGCATGCTAATTACAGCATCACTAGCTGAATTGTATGTTAATCAACCAATCCAACATTGTAACCACAAGGTTTTTGTAACCTGAGTTCCAGTTTTCACAACCACTGTTTAAAGCATTACCTGTATGTTTTTCTGGGCACTACTATAACTGATTTACTGCTTTCTATTTAAGTATTTCTGGGGCTGGTCTCTATTATATCTGCTTTGTTAGTTACAGCAAATGTACTGTGGTTAACTGAAGAGGACGGCGTAGTTGCTATGGAATGCATTTTGCAAAGTGTTTTTACTTGCTGTACAGTGTTCTACTTACTGCCTCATATCTACTTAAGCTGCTTTGCAGAGCAAAATTTACTTACGTTGACTGATATTTACTGTGCTGTTGAGTTTTTATTCTTAAAGTTGTATACACTCCCTTAAAGGGCTTATAGTAACCAATAGAAACAACTTCTAAGCAAAATAAAATAAAAAAAACGAACAAGGAGCAGAAAAAAGCAGGCCAAAATCTGTTTAACATTTTTTAATACAGCTAACACACTAGTACCTTGGCTTTTCACTTTCAATGGATAATGAACATTTCTATCCCTTTTAACTTTCTGCAAACACAAAACGCTGTGGACTGCAGACACCACACACCCAAACAAGCAGTAAGTTTTTATAAAATAAAACTATTTATTCAAATTGATATTGTTTTAACTTTCTGCCTTAAAAAATAGTCTTTGTGTGGGTTTGCACTTGTTTTAGCTCTGTGGATCCTGTCTGGGCATCCTGCAAAATACCACAGTAGCAGAAAGGAGGAAGAGAGACTTTGCTTGATTATAAGTACCTCAGTTTGCTTTTTTGCCTATATTTTGCTTACCGCACTTTAAACTAGCCATTTTAGCTTACTGCATTCACTGTTACTGTATTTTGCATTTTAAAATTGTTTACTGCAGTTTTAGTCATTATTTAAGTTATTTACTGTTGTAAGCTACACACTGAAGTGCACTAGCCTTTCTGCACTTTAAAAGTGCATTTACTGCTGTTTTATTTGTTTTCCTGACTGCTTTTTCCAAAAAAAGAAAAAAAAATCCTATCTGTTTGCTCGTTTCCCACCATTTTCTCTAGCTAGAATAGTCCGGTTTTCAGATTTGCTGATTTCAGGACTTTATTTTGAGTTTCTGAGTTGTCCAGACCTTGTTGTGGTAGAGGGAAATCTTTCTGCTTATCAGTGAGAGTGGTAAGCACTGAGCAGCCTCTCTATTGCTTGAGGAGTGGTTTCTAGCTCTGAAATTGTATCTTATTGGCTGTTTTGGGCATCTTTCTATCCCTTTTAACTTTCTGCCTTAAAAACCCATGTTTGCATGGGTTTGCACTTGTTTTAGCTCTGTGGATCATCCCCCAGATTCTCAAAAGCTTGCACAGTGTGCATGATTAGTGTAGGAGGAAATTTTGCCAATATGGCGGCCGAGCGATCCACGTACGTGCATGTTTGACGTGCACAAGGGCTCTAGCACTAGTGCTGTACATTCCCAGCCCCCGTATGCAAATTACTCCATTTGCAGGAAGAAACCATGCAAATGAGGTAAATCTGCCATCCAGGAAGCAGGAATCAGGGCATGCAAGACTAGCATAATATGCAGAAATGTACTCGGTTAATAACCAAGTACGGGACTGCAAACTCCAGAACGGAGCTATGACAGCACCAAATGAAGGCTGCATATCATTGAGGAAGCATGCCAATGGCCAAGTAGAAGGCCATTGGCATTGCAAAGAATGCAAAATGTACAAAATACAACTTTTATGATATATCCGCCAATCACAGCCGTTGAAGCATAGGGCAGCGGTGTGCAAACGGGATCGGTGGGGAAATAAGAAAATAAACCTAAAAAAAAGCAGTGTAACTAAAATCAGTATTCCGACATGCAAGTTAATGACAGGCAAAATACAACCTGGCCAGTGAATAGTGGTTGCTAAGGGGGGAGGCACAGTGTGACACATGTAACTATGCATTAGCAGGCAATCCTATGAAAATGAGGGGAAGGATAGTGAATCCTGGTTTTCCCCAGCATGTGAGGCAGGTCCCAACAGTGTAAGATAATGAATAGCTGATTGCAAGACTAGGAGGTAGGTGACATCATGTATGGGAGTGTCAGGCATACTGTCAGCGGATTGTAGCCCTGTGGCTCGGGTTTGCATCCAGCTTAGCACAGCAAAGCCAGGGGGTGTGTCCAGACCTGCCCAGCATGTATGACAAAGTGTAAGCTGGTGTGCATGCTGCGCAACAGGATCTACAGGAAGATAAAGGAAGTGAACCCAGGAAATAGCAGCAATGTGCACATTGGAGTACATCGATTGCGGAGCGTACCCCTGGGATGAAACAGAAGGGCAATGGGAAGGGAAAGCAGCAGTAGGAAGTTAATCAAGGGGTACTAGGTTCGCTACCAGGTGAAACATATCAGAACCAGACAATTACACAGGCAGCAGACCAGCCCAGCCCAGACCGCCACTATAAACTATGCAAACACCTACCCCTCCAGTTTTTCCCACACCCTGCACCACTGGTGTAAACAAGTAGGGGACTTTTAACACTCACAACAGCAAAATGTTAGGGCTGCAATAGCTATCATACAACTTGTGGAAGAGGGTGAAGGTGGTGAGTATGGGAATGCTGCTGACCAACCCATAGTGAGGAGATGGAGAAGAGTGTACAGACCCGGGGTAACCTACCAGGGGCTACATGAGATGGAAATAGTGGAGCACTATAGGGTGGACAGGGACCTCCTACAGCAGATTGTTGAGCTGTGCCGGCCACGCCTGACACACAGAACTAACAGAGGGGAAGCCATCCCAGTGGAACTGAAGGTATGTGTAGGCCTAAGAATACTAGCTACAGGTACCTTGCAAAGGCCAACTGGGGATATGATGGGAATCTCAAAGGCATAAGGATCCAGGGTACTCCACCAGTTCCTAGATGCCATGGCAGCACATGTCAGTGAGCAGGTATATTTCCCCCACACCTGTGAGGCATTGGCCAGCAGTATGCATCTCTTCCAGCAAATAGCAGAATACCCTGAGGTAGTGGGTGGAATAGACTGCACACACATATGCATCAAAGCGCTATCCAGTGAGCACGGTAGGGTCTACATCAACCGCAAGGGCTTCCCCTCCATCAACTGCCAGGCCGTGTGCGATGCCCAGGGCATTATACTGAATGTGTGTGCTAGCTGCCCTGGAAGTTATCACGACTCCCACATCTGGAATCTGATGCAGCTGTACCAGAAATTTGCCAATGGGGACATTTCACATGGTCACCTAGTGGGGGATGCTGGATATGCATTGGAGACGTGGCTGATGACACCCATCAGAAACACACACACCTGAACAAGAACTCCATAATGAGGCACATGCAGAAACAAGAATCATAATAGAGCATGTGTTTGGGATGCTCAAGTCACGTACCCAAATCATCCGTGTATGTGCCATGCTACACAATATGATCCTGCAGAAATAGCTGCAGCAGGAGCAGAAAGGGACAGGGCCACATAGCCGCCCACCAATGCTAAGGCCTGCACAGGCACAGAGTGACTCGGAGGAGGAACAACCTGAGCCTGCTCCAGTAGGCAGAAGGAGGCATGCCCAGTATGCCCTGGCAAAGAGGCAATGCATAGCACATACACTGACATGTGAGGGACCCAGGGAATAGCACCTCTCTCTGACTCTCACATAGAGTAAAAGGGATGCCAAACATTACACTACCTGTGCCTAACCATGCATAGGCAGTGTACTATGTGCATCCGACATAGGAAGCCCTGCAGCACCACCCCCCTCAATACTGGGACACCCACAAGATAAGAGACTCACATATGCCAGTCAGGAGGGGTGGGTCACATACCCAACAACAGTCACAGCCAGCAGGACAGGTGTAGACAAACACAAACAAATGCTATACTATGGCCTCTGAATGAGGGGTATGGGTAACACCCACCCAGGCCTACACGGATAGACTACAGCAGGCCAGGTAGTGGGATTTAATTTGTGATGGCTAGGAAGTCAGAAACTAATGTGAATGCAATCAAAAGATAAGAACAGTAGTACACCGGTATGGCTTAGCCAGCACGATAGGTAAGACTACTGACTGAAATGGACTACAGGACATACCAGTACAGTCCCAGCAAATGTGTACAACTGTCAGGTGTGCCCCCCCCCGCATAGAAATATAGTAACAGTCAGGTGTGCCCCCCCCAATCCTGTGTAGAAACATAGAAATAGTCAGGTGTTCCCTCCGCTATGCAGACATGTTGCAACAGACAATGCCAAATGATTGGTGGATACCCTGCAGACACAGCATTCTACCTGTCAGTGTACAACAGAAAGGTCAGCTGTGCAGTACAAACCACTGGACATGATCCACACATGCAAAACAGACGGCCTTACTGGGCATGCTCGCACACTTAGAGAAATGAAGGCAATGCCAGTCATCAACATACTGAAAGGTCATACTGGGCATGCTCACACACTTAAACACTGAAGGCCATGTAAGAAAACACCAGTTAACCATTCACATCCAGCAGTTGCAATTGTTAGTGCAGACACATGTCAGTATGCACTACTCATGCCTTGCACACACAGTGGATAGGAATACAGACATATATGTAAGGACAGCACACCATAATAAGCCAAAGGTAAATGGATAAGATGTGTGGATGAGGGTGACCATGACAAGGAGCCATCCACACTTGTCCCACCCAGCACACAGCCAAAGGGCCCCAAACACATCAGGTGCAGATGTCACACACTGCAGTTACTAGTGACCAGTACCTGTCAGCACCACAGACTATGTGCTCCACGTGCCAGCTGTGCAACATGGCTGTACAAGGACATAGTCAGCTAGTTGCCTATACATGTACCTGTGACATATGACCCCATGTGTGGCCACTTGTGACATGTCACCCCTACATGATTGGTGTATGGGCCAAGCACACACCGGCCATCCAATAGTGGTATCCTGACAAGCCTGCTAAGGTTATACAATGTGAAATATATCTTTGGGAGAGTTGTAGGTCAGTAATCTCCGTGGAGCATCCCATAACTGCGTACTGCTGTAGTGTGATAGACTAGTTAGGTAGGAGTTCTAACCACAGACATGGCAACTGTGTGTGTGTGTGTGTGTGTGTGTGTCACTCTTCATGTGTGTATCTGTTTCTCATTGACAATGCCTTTTAGGCTACTCACACCCTTACTATTCACATACCCACCGTTGGCAAGGCTGCTGATGTCACCCACCTAGAAATACTCCCCTGGGAAAGCTGTAGCCCAGTAATCTCTGTAGTGCATGCTGTAACTGCGTACTGCTGTAGTGTGAAAATGTAGTTAGGTAGGAGGTCAAATCCCAGATGTGGCAACTGTGCGTGTGTGAGTCTGTGTGTGAGTATGTGTGCATGTCTGTCATTCACTGACTGTGTCGAGAGCAATGCTTTTTAGGCTACTCACACCCCTTACAAGTCAAATACCCACCTTTGGAAAGGCTGCTGATGTCATGCACCTTGGAATACACCTCTGGGATGATCGTAGCTCAGTAATCTCTGTAGCACATCCCATAACCTTATATGGCCATAGTGTGATTAAGGAGGTAGTTGGGAGTTCTAACCCCCGACCTGTCAACTGTGTGTGTATGCGTGCATGCCTGACTGTGTAGAGAGCAATGCTTTTAGGGTACTCACACCCCTTACATTTCACATACCCAACTTTGGCAAGGCTGCTGATGTCACCCACCTAGAAATACACCCCTGGGAAGGCTGTAGCCCAGTAAACTCTGTAGCACATGCATCCCATAACTGTGTACTGCTGTAGTGTGATAAACTATTTAGGTACAAATTCCAACCCCAAACCTGGCAACTGCATGTGTGAGTGTGTGTCTGTGTTTGTGTGCATGTCTGACTGTGTAGAGAGCAATGCTTTTTAGGCTACACACACCCCTTACAAGTCAAATACTCACCTTTGGCAAGGCTGCTGATGTCACGCACCTTGAAATACACCTCTGGGATGATCATAGCCCAATAATCTCCATAGCACATCCCATAACATTGTATGGCCATAGTGTGATTAAGGAGTTATTTGTGAGCTCTAATCCCCAACCTGTCAACTGTGTGTGCATGTCTGACTGTATAGAGAGCAATGCTTTTAGGGTACTCACACCCCTTACATTTAACACGCAGACTGCAACCTCTCACAGTAAATTCAGCACAAAAACTGATACTATAGATTAAAAACAAAGCATTTAATGAACACAAAAATACATTGAGTTGAGCGCTTTCACTCGATAACCGAGCTTCATCAGAACTACATAATACTCAATGCAATCCCATTAAATAGTTGGTCTGGCACCAAATCAGAGCAGCAAATCAAACAACAATAAAAGTAACAGTACTAGAAAACAGTACTATGAAAGTTAAAAAACAGTACTATGAATGTTAAAAAAACATTACATCACATCAAACCCTAATAGGTAAGCACATTAAAAAGTGTTAAGGATATGTAATAAAAAATATGTTATTAATCCAAATAAAGTAAAGGTTTAATCGAAAAATAATCATTAATTCCCGGGGGCGTAGTGGCGTCTGTATAGACTTGTCACCATAGCTCTCTATAGGCTAAATAGTTTTTATAATTACCCCCTCTAGGATTTCGGGAGACAGATTCTAAAATGGAAAATTTAAAAGTGTGATCACTTCCATGTTCTAAGATATGCCTTGACAAAGCATTCCTGGTATCATTCTTTCTTATACAATAAAAATGCGAGTACATCCTCTGCCTCAATTGCCTCTCAGTCTTTCCTATGTAATAGCCAGGGCAGGCTGAACAGACTGCAATATATACCAACATAGTGGTCCGACAATTACCCTTAGAAGGGTATATTTTTAGATGATTGTAATTATTTAATCTGAAGCAATTGTTTTCATTGATCGCATAGCACTGATTACAGGTCCCACATTTAGTCGTGTGCGACCCCTTTGTGTACCCCTTATTGTAACCATTAATGCGATCTCTCTCCAAAATGTGTTTAAGATTTTTACCCATCTTATACACAAAACAGGGTCTTGGGCCAACTATGTCTGCCATGTCCTGTGAATCAGTAAGAATGTGTCAATTTCTGACTAGAATATCTTTAATAGTCTTACTAAACAATCCATATTCTATAATAAGAGCTCTGTTGTAAGTTTTCTTCTCAACTATACATGATTGATCCACTATACTGTTAGAATTGACTGCATTTAAAACAGTAGACTGAATCTCTGTTGTACTGTTAATACTGGATCCCAATAATATAGTATATTTCTGGCACCACTGACTAATGACAAAACTACTTATGTCATCCATAAGTTTAATGTCATAACCTCGATCTCCAAATAAAGATGATATGAATTTGATCTCATTCAACATATCAGAGTACCTAGAGGTCATTCTAATGGCCCTAATACACTGTCCTTTGAAGATGTTCCTCTTCATTCTTGTAGGGTGACAGCTATGATAATCCAAGTACGAATTGCTAAACATAGCCTTCCTAAAAATAGTGGACTTAAAGCCATCTGTGTCAAAGGTAATAAATGTGTCTAAGTAAGGTACCCCCTTTTTGCTTGTAGTAGATGTAAATTTTAAAAAATTACTACTAGAATTTAAATAATTCATAAAAGACTCAAACAAAATGCTATCTCCCTTCCACAGGATATAAATATCATCCAGAAAGCAGGAATAATACCTAATATTATCAAAGTAATTGCTAGTGAAAACATACTTCTCTTCCCAATCAAGCATAACCAGATTTGCAAACATGGGGGCACAAGCTGCCCCCATGGCTACACCTCTGGTTTGCTTGAAAATTTCACCTTCATAAAAAATGAAATTATTCTCTAATACTAAACTCATAAGTTCCACTAGCAACGAAATTCTATCCCAACTGAAGTTGGTATATTTACTAAGACTTCTACTAAATGCATCTAAACCATCTTCCATAGGAATACAACTAAATAAATCAATTACATCAATGGAGCTAAATATAAGATCTGGACTATAGATGTTGACTGGAAAATTCCGTAAGAATTCCCAATGTCCTAATCGATTATAAATAAACTTTAATGAGGTGTCAATAAAGACCCCAATAGAGAAAGTCTTAGATTTGCTGCCCGAAATAATCGGACGAAAAGGTGGATTAATATGATCCTTATGGACTTTAGGGATACCCACTATTGTAGGGAGAATAGGAAAATCAACTTTTAAGAAGTCAAAAAGTTCTTTAGTAATTCTTTCATCTAGTAGATAATCCTCTAGATACATATCTATCCTTCTATAGGCAATGTTGACTTCATTTAAAGAAATGACAGAGTAATTACCCGAATTGTGTAAAATATTATGAATATTAGCACTATAGGTGGTTGCATCATAAACCACAATGCCCCCACCTTTATCGGGTTTCATAACTCTAATACTCTTATCCTGCTTAAGATTGTTTAAAGTTAGTATTTCCTCATCAGTTAAATTATTACGTTCTTGATATTTCTTATTGTTGCTGTTCTTACTAAAGTTATATAGCTCCTTAGTGACTCTGTTGTCAAAAATGGTCACAACAGGGTTACTAAATGGGATAAACGTACTTTTTTTCTTCAAAGCTTTGCCTGTATCAGCACCCTGCTTTTCATTGTCATTAAACATGATAGCTAAATTAAGTTTCCTAATAAAGCGCTTAAATTCAAAAATGATGTCCACTATCCGAAGGCTGGGAGTGGGTATAAATTTTAAACCTTTCGACAAGAGGCTAAAGTGTGCTTTCTCCAATTTGACGTTACTGTGATTGAAAATTTTAAAATTTTTATATACACTAATAACTTCATCAATTCTAACTATTTCCTGCTGTACACTAAGTGTCTGAATATCTCCTGCCCTTGGCAAGGAAGAATGGATATTTAATATTTTTTCCTCCACTTTGCCCCTTTCCTCCATTTCCCCTGATAATTTTTCCCCTGTGTGGGACAAAAATCCTGCTCACTATAATCAAACTTATCAGGGTACTCAGTTAACTGATCTTGAAAATGTATATCAATAAATTGTTTACTAGTTTTCCAACTATAACAGGTCTGCCTCTTATATTGATCTTTGTCCCTGCTTAATTTCTTAAGCTTACGATCAAAGGCCTTCTTGGCCCGTTCGTCAGCTAAAGCAAATTGTTTCAAATACAGCTTCTCCCATTGAATAAATACTAAATCCTGTGTAATGGTATTATTCAAATATTCCACTCCACTAATACATTTACAAAGCTTCACATCATTGTATTTGATGAGAAGCTTCATGTATTCCACCCCAAAAGAGTCAAATAAACAGTTAAATTCCATCTCTACATTCTCATTTATATCAATACCCAGTGGAAATTTAAAAAAACTCAGTCCCATTGGCACAATGTTGAGAGAAATACAATGATTCAAATATGCATTGTCCAACTTTAAGGCATTGATGCTATTCAGTTTTTTTACCCAAAAGGTAAATGGAGTCTCGTAGAGACCCTTTATTAACATGACTCTTGTTCGTAGGCTTGTCGACTGGTAAGTTATCAAAACGACAGTCATGTTTAAAAAATCTTGCAGAACATTCTGTTTATTAATAACTTTTTTATCAGCAAATATGGGAGATTTATTAGCTGCAGAATGAACAGTACCTTTAGGTTGTGTAATCTCCCTCGTTGTTTGTGCATATGTACGCACTGGTTGCGTATTTTTAGGTCTTGTACCAGTGCGTCTGATTTCGTCGGTGAAATTGCCGAACGAAAAGTCAAAAGTGAAGTCAGAAATATTATTTCTAATATTATCCGTTGATCCTTCCGTACCAGGCAGGTCAATACCATCTTTGACCAATGCTCGTCCTTGTCCGTTTGGAATCGCCGGAGAAGACGTAGAGGGAATCTCTACGTTATCAATGTCACTAACGCGATGATGCAACCGCTGCTCTCTGGGCAATCCCTGGGATGTGGATGGATCACCAATATTCATCTCCGATGGTGTTAAAGCAGTAGTACCACTTCTGAAATCCTTTGCTACTGCCAAATTACCAAACAATTGTAGTATCTTGGCTACCTCCCCATGCAAAGACGAAACTTCGGTTCTAAGTGACACCAAATCATTGCTACAGTCGGGTGAGGCACCACTGGCTGAACTGCGAGAGGAATCCATAACGACACCAGAACCAGCTTGGGTATTGATATAAATGAGAATGGAAAACTAGTAAACAATTTATTGATATACATTTTCAAGATCAGTTAACTGAGTACCCTGATAAGTTTGATTATAGTGAGCAGGATTTTTGTCCCACACAGGGGAAAAATTATCAGGGGAAATGGAGGAAAGGGGCAAAGTGGAGGAAAAAATATTAAATATCCATTCTTCCTTGCCAAGGGCAGGAGATATTCAGACACTTAGTGTACAGCAGGAAATTGTTAGAATTGATGAAGTTATTAGTGTATATAAAAATTTTTAAATTTTCAATTACAGTAACGTCAAATTGGAGAAAGCACACTTTAGCCTCTTGTCGAAAGGTTTAAAATTTATACCCACTCCCAGCCTTCGGATAGTGGACACCATTTTTGAATTTAAGCGCTTTATTAGGAAACTTAATTTAGCTATCATGTTTAATGACAATGAAAAGCAGGGTGCTGATACAGGCAAAGCTTTGAAGAAAAAAAGTACGTTTATCCCATTTAGTAACCCTGTTGTGACCATTTTTGACAACAGAGTCACTAAGGAGCTATATAACTTTAGTAAGAACAGCAACAATAAGAAATATCAAGAACGTAATAATTTAACTGATGAGGAAATACTAACTTTAAACAATCTTAAGCAGGATAAGAGTATTAGAGTTATGAAACCCGATAAAGGTGGGGGCATTGTGGTTTATGATGCAACCACCTATAGTGCTAATATTCATAATATTTTACACAATTCGGGTAATTACTCTGTCATTTCTTTAAATGAAGTCAACATTGCCTATAGAAGGATAGATATGTATCTAGAGGATTATCTACTAGATGAAAGAATTACTAAAAAACTTTTTGACTTCTTAAAAGTTGATTCTCCTATTCTCCCTACAATAGTGGGTATCCCTAAAGTCCATAAGGATCATATTAATCCTTTTCGTCCGATTATTTCGGGCAGCAAATCTAAGACTTTCTCTATTGGGGTCTTTATTGACACCTCATTAAAGTTTATTTATAATCGATTAGGACATTTAGTAAAGGATTCTTGGGAATTCTTACGGAATTTTCCAGTTAACATCTATAGTCCAGATCTTATATTTAGCTCCATTGATGTAATTGATTTATTTAGTTGTATTCCTATGGAAGATGGTTTAGATGCATTTAGTAGAAGTCTTAGTAAATATACCAACTTCAGTTGGGATAGAATTTCGTTGCTAGTGGAACTTATGAGTTTAGTATTAGAGAATAATTTCATTTTTTATGAAGGTGAAATTTTCAAGCAAACCAGAGGTGTAGCCATGGGGGCAGCTTGTGCCCCCATGTTTGCAAATCTGGTTATGCTTGATTGGGAAGAGAAGTATGTTTTCACTAGCAATTACTTTGATAACATTAGTTACTATTCCCGCTTCTTGGATGATATATATATTTTGTGGAAGGGAGATAGCATTTTGTTTGAGTCTTTTATGAATTATTTAAATTCTAGTAGTAATTTTTTAAAATTTACATCTACTACAAGCAAAAAGGGGGTACCTTACTTAGACACATTTATTACCTTTGACACAGATGGCTTTAAGTCCACTATTTTTAGGAAGGCTACATTTAGCAATTCGTACTTGGATTATCATAGCTGTCACCCTACAAGAATGAAGAGGAACATCTTCAAAGGACAGTGTATTAGGGCCATTAGAATGACCTCTAGGTGCTCTGATATGTTGAATGAGATCAAATTCATATCATCTTTATTTGGAGATCGAGGTTATGACATTAAACTTATGGATGACATAAGTAGTTTTGTCATTAGTCAATGGTGCCAGAAATATACTATATTATTGGGATCCAGTATTAACAGTACAACAGAGATTCAGTCTACTGTTTTAAATGCAGTCAATTCTAACAGTATAGTGGATCAATCATGTATAGTTGAGAAGAAAACTTACAACAGAGCTCTTATTATAGAATATGGATTGTTTAGTAAGACTATTAAAGATATTCTAGTCAGAAATTGACACATTCTTACTGATTCACAGGACATGGCAGACATAGTTGGCCCAAGACCCTGTTTTGTGTATAAGATGGGTAAAAATCTTAAACAGATTTTGGAGAGAGATCGCATTAATGGTTACAATAAGGGGTACACGAAGGGGTCGCACACGACTAAATGTGGGACCTGTAATCAGTGCTATGCGATCAATGAAAACAATTGCTTCAGATTAAATAATTACAATCATCTAAAAATATACCCTTCTAAGGGTAATTGTCGGACCACTATGTTGGTATATATTGCAGTCTGTTCAGCCTGCCCTGGCTATTACATAGGAAAGACTGAGAGGCAATTGAGGCAGAGGATGTACTCGCATTTTTATTGTATAAGAAAGAATGATACCAGGAATGCTTTGTCAAGGCATATCTTAGAACATGGAAGTGATCACACTTTTAAATTTTCCATTTTAGAATCTGTCTCCCGAAATCCTAGAGGGGGTAATTATAAAAACTATTTAGCCTATAGAGAGCTATGGTGACAAGTCTATACAGACGCCACTACGCCCCCAGGAATTAATGATTATTTTTCGATTAAACCTTTACTTTATTTGGATTAATAACATTTTTCATTACATATTCTTAACATTTTTTAATGTGTTTACTTATTAGGGTTTGATGTGATGTAATGTTTTTTAACATTCATAGTACTGTTTTTTAACATTCACAGTACTGTTTTCTAGTACTGTTACTTTTATTGTTGTTTGATTTGCTGCTCTGATTTGGCGCCAGACCAACTATTTAATGGGATTGCATTAAGTATTATGTAGTTCTGATGAAGCTCGGTTATCGAGCGAAAGCGCTCAACTCAATGTATTTTTGTGTTCATTAAACACTTTGTTTTTAATCTATAGTATCAGTTTTTGTGCTGAATTTACTGTGAGAGGTTGCAGTCTGCGTGTTGGGTATACTGCCTTTGGACTGAGTTTTTTTGTCGTTCCAATTCGCTTGGTTCTGACACCCCTTACATTTCACATACCCAACTTTGGCAAGGCTGCTGATGTCACCCACCTAGAAATATACCCCTGTGAATTCAGCAGACCAGTAATCACTGTAGCACATCATGTAACTGCATACTGCTGTATTGTGAATTAGAAGCATGGTAGAGTTCCATCCCCACACATAGCAGTTCTGGATGTATTGTTGTGTGTGTCACTGTCCGTGTAGGGAGAAATGCATTTTAGGCTAGTCTCTCACAGTCATTTCAAATGCCCTACTTTGGAAATCCTGCTGATGTCAGTCATTGTGAAATACACTTTTGGGGAAGGACTACTCCAGTAATATCCATGGCGCGTACTATAACTGCGTAGTGTTGCAGTGTAATACAGTAGTTAGGTAGGGGTTCTACTCCCAAACATGACAGGTGTGTGTGTGTGTGTGTGTGTGTGTGTGTGTGTGTGTGTGTGTGCGCGCGTGTGTGTGTGTGTGTGTGTGTGTGTGTGTGTAACAAACATCCTGTGTAGAGGTGGTTGTGACTGTGTGACAGCTGTGGCCAATGTGGAGTGGGTTTTGCATATTTCTTATATGGTGGCCATACTATATATCACAATGTCCACCATACAGGGATAACACATGTGATATGGTTGAGAGGCCAAGGTGCAGAACCATACCCAGACATGTGACATCAAGGTCAGGCAATCACAGTTAGCAACCCCAGTATTACCCAGAGCACATTCTCACCTCATGTGTCACACACACACATGCCTAGGTAACAGCCAATATGTAGGTAGTACACTGCATATTGGCCACTGATAGTAACTATGGAGTTACAGTGGTGGGCCACAGAGGGCATGGCACCCAGTCCATCTGTCCAATATGCACATACGTGCAGACAGTGCACCTCCCCCATGTTCCTCAATGGACACCTGCACCACCTGTGGTGCCATCACATGTGACCCACAACGGACATACCATGCCTGACAACATGCCCATATGGACAGATGCCACTGACACCAAGGAATGCTGATAGCATGTACTCCATGTAGGTGCAGGGTAAAGCTGCTGGCCATTACCAGCTCCCACCACAGGTGGGCAGGACTGGCACATCTGATGATAATCTGTATTCACAACATGGGCCTGACACCCCAGGTACAGTTCCACATGTCACTGTACATGCATGTGTGAGGTGTGCACAT
The DNA here is from genome assembly GCF_019279795.1 of Protopterus annectens. Taxonomy (NCBI): domain Eukaryota; kingdom Metazoa; phylum Chordata; order Ceratodontiformes; family Protopteridae; genus Protopterus; species Protopterus annectens. The sequence goes on from NC_056728.1 coordinate 1,691,329,784, forward strand.
CCCAGATGCCATCTATGTCATGGACAAAGGAACACAGACATGGCAAGCAATGCACAGCATTGCCCACACACAGTAGTCACCCAGGTGACTGGATGGGGGATACAATACCCACCTGTGTGAACAAATGCAGACACTACATCCCTGAGCCACAATGCAAACCATCGTCATGTGGCCTGATGCCAAGGTACACCCATCGCCTAGCCCTGGACAGCCGTCTGGCACAGTCGAACACCACACACCTGTGCAGACATGCACCCATACATGTCAGTACTGGCATCCTATGTGTTTGTGTGTGTATTGCATGCTGCAGATGATCACATCCACACTCCCTACAACCCCCATAGGAATACTACAGCATGCTGTCTGATGTCAGACACCTTCCCATACCCTTTGCCTGTACAGCCCTTGTATGATTTGTGTTAGATGATTTGTCACAGTGTTGACAGGGTTAAATACCTGATGAATTGATTGATTGATTGTTTAATTGATGAGTATATAAAAGAGAATGTGTATATCTGGATATTTGTTCCATTGAAGGTGAATTGCCGAGGTACCAGGACAGATGAATAAGATGGATTAAAGCTGCTTCTCTTTGTCTCCCCCTCTGACTGCTTATTTCTATGGTGTATTTTTGAATACTTGATGGTTTCGTGGTTGTTGTATTATTGTCATGGTGAAATCTGTTTCCGAATGAGTTCAGAGTGGTGAGAAGTTTTCTTTTGCTGAATTGTTGAAGGAGAGGGAGCGAAAGTGTGCTGCCTCTGATTTATGGACATTGGATATTAATGATTCATGTTCGGAAGATTTTGCACGTTTAGAACAGTTGATGTCCAAGGAAATGACTGTTTTTTATGATTCAAAGCTACTAGAAAAATATGTAACACTTAATATTACTCCCAGGGGTTTGTGGATAGATAAACTACCAGCTGGTGGTTTTAAAGAAGATGAAAATGACTTGTTATTAGAATGGAGGCAAGCAGCACAGGAGTGCTGCTTAAGTTGGCTAAAAATACTTATAAAAAGAAACCAAAGGTTGATGGATAATTTGCATAAAAAAATAACTGATTTGCAGCATGAACTTACCAGCAGGGCTTCAACTGCTGTTTTTCAGTTAAACTTTAAAAACATCAATGATAAATTGATAAAGGTAGAAAATGACGTTATGGCTCGAAAAAAATCTAAGTTAAATAGGGATATTAAGGATTATGAAAAAAATGAAATTTACAATTGGCCACGTAGGGGGCGTCGTTTTCGTCAGAGTACTAAGAGACGTGTAACCAGAAATGAGGAAGTGTCATCATGTTCTTCGGTCGAGACTGGGGGAAGCCGTAAGAGCGTTTCTTTTGAGAATATTACAACGGAAGGTCTAGATGGAAGTATGGAGAACCGAAGAGGTGAGCAGAGCCATCGGAAGACCTTTTCTAATGTGCAAACTAGATCCGCGAAGAGCCAGGGTAAGACAAGTCATATTTCAGCTTCGTCAAGTAATTCAAAAAACTAAAGCCAGACTTTCAATGTTCTTTGGAACAACAGGCATTTTTTGAATTGCAATTGCTCTGTTCCTGTTAGTTTAGACTGTGGAATGACTTTGAAAAACCATGATGGGACTATTATTCAAAATGGTAACGTTCACTTTGTTAAAAATAGTAATGCAAGGCATAGCGTTGATGCTGATTTGGAACTGGGGACTGTTGTTCAAGATGTTAATGCTAGTGATGTTAATTTAATGCATAATAGTGATGTTGTTTTTGAACGTTCTTTTGAAAATATCATTGGGACTGCTATTGAAAATGTTGAAAATGTCGTTGTTGATTCGGAATTGGGGAATGATATTGATTTAATGCATAATATTGATGTTGATTCTGAACGTTTTTTTGAAAATGTTACTGGGACTGTTCGTGAAAATTTTGAAAATGTTGCAAATGCTGATGGTCTTTTAGTTAATAAGGATTTAAGTGTACTGAACCTTTCTGATTTAATTTTATCTGATGACATGCTTAAGGTTTTGTCAAAAGGTACCAAGTTTATACCCACTAGGTTACCCTCACTGGCTGATATTATGATGGATGTTAAAAGATTTGTCCGTAAATTAAACTTAAGGGTTTATTTTTTTGAGCGAGAAAAACATCTTGAAACTGAAAGTAAAGTTTTGTTGGATGATATACTATTAAATTTGAGTACATATGATTATGATGAAATGATGCCAGATGGATATGAAGATATTAATAATATATCTGAACCATTTGTAGAAGATAATTTTTGTACAGAGGAAAAATTTGGGGGGGGGGTTATGGACATATTGATGTTCCCTGTTTTTCAGGTGATAGTGATTTTACTCCTCCCAAGAATTCACAGGCTATAAATGCTTTAACAGGCATATAAGGAATTTTGTATAAAAGACAAGGTATTTAACTTGAGTAAAGATGAATGGTTGGCTCTAAAAATGTTGAGAACAAAATTGGACAAAGTTAACATTAAACCAGCTGATAAAGGGGGTAATTGGAATGTGATGAATATTGAAAAATATGAAAGCATTGTTAACAGTTTGATAATAGAAGATACTTATGTCAAATTGAACAACAACCCTTTGAAACAATATTCTGAAGAGTTAAGTGAACTGCTAGAAAAAGGAGAAAGGTTGGGTTTCTTTACTAGTAAGGATGTGAAAAAACTATCTGTTAAGGAACCCCGTCACCCATACATTTATATTATTCCAAAAATTCATAAAAGTATGGTTAATCCACCAGGCAGACCTATCATCTCTGGTATTGGCTCCTATGTAGAAAGGGTTAACATATTTCTGGATTCCCATTTTAAAAAATATCTTCCAAAAGTTTTTTCCCATGTGAGGAATACTCAAGATGTGTGTTTAGCTTTGCGTGGGGTAGAATGGAAGGAGGAATATTATTGGGCTACAGTTGATGTTACATCGTTATACACTAATATCAATATAAGATGGGGCCTGGAGGCAATGCAGAGGATGATGGGTGATGGACCACGTACTATGTTTTTGTTAAGTTTATTGGAGTTTAGTTTGACGCATAATTATTTTATGTGGAAGAATGATTTATTTTTACAGATAAAAGGGACTGCCATGGGTGCAGCTTTTGCACCCACTTACGCAGTAATATACATGGGAGAGTTTGAAAAAGAATTTATGTTTCAGAATTCTTTTTTTGTGAATAACGTTGTGTTTTATAGACGTTATATTGATGATTTAATTTTTATTTGTAGGGGTGAGATGTCTCTATTTACGCAGTTCATGGAAAACTTGAATCAGAATAATCATGGGCTAAAGTTTGTTGCACAAAGTTCATCATATAGCATTTCTTTTTTGGATGTGGAATTTTATGTGGGGAAAGATAGTTTGATTCAATATAAACCTTTTAGGAAACCAACAGCGGTTAATAATTTTTTGCACGCAAGTAGTATGCATCCTCCACATTTAATTAAGGCCCTGCCCGAAGGGGAATTTAAGAGGATTTTGAGAAACACATCAGATAAAAGTTTATGGGAAGAGGCATGTGATGGAACCTTTAATAGACTTTTATCTAGAGGATATGAGAGCACTAAACTTCTAGATATAAGGTATAGATTGTGTAGAACTCATACATCAGGGAAGAACATATACTATAACCGTAATTATTCTGTGACCACATCTACTTTGGATATTTTTTGTATCTAGATTTTCAGGTTTCTCTAATATAGTTGAAAAAATTATTAGAGAATTGTGGCATGTTGTGTGCGAAGATTTAACAGTTGGTTCCCTTTTTCCAAAGCATATTACCTTTTCTTATAAGAGGCATTCTAATTTAAAGGAAATGTTAAATAGGAAATTAGAACCTTTGGCTAATACAAATGTTGGGATGTATCGTTGTGGTCATTGTTTGGTTTGTGATAAGACAAAAAATATGCATGGGATGAAAATAAATGGAAGGAAATATTTGGCATTTGAAAGGTTTGACTGTATGCCCTCAGGTGTAGTGTACATTTTGGGGTGTGATTGTATCACGCCTGTATGGTACATTGGTCAGACTACCAGGAAGGTGAAGGTGCATATTTTGGAGCATTTGGGTGACATCAGGAGGGGAAATATGGATAGTCCAGTAGCCACTCGTTTTATTAATATGTTTAATGGTAACATTGAGGGTTTTGTATTTAGTGCACTTGCCAGACCTCATTTCTATACAGGAAATTGTAAGACTGCACTAAATAGGTTAGAGCATAGGATGATTATGGGGTACCATACATTATTTCCTGTTGGGATGAATTTAGATAGTGGATGAAATTTGATTTGTGTGTGCTGGAATCTTTGAATCATAATGAAATTTGAGTGTATTTAATTTAACTTAATTTTTCTAAATGTGCATTTTAATGTTATATGTATACATTTGTAAAATTTAAAATAACATGAATTATCATATCATATTAGATTTAATATTTTTTGATAAATTAGATTTTGTATTTAAATTTTCATATATAATAGTAATTGAATGTTAGATGATTTGTCACAGTGTTGACAGGGTTAAATACCCGATGAATTGATTGATTGATTGTTTAATTGATGAGTATATAAAAGAGAATGTGTATATCTGGATATTTGTTCCATTGAAGGTGAATTGCCGAGGTACCAGGACGGATGAATAAGATGGATTAAAGCTGCTTCTCTTTGTCTCACCCTCTGACTGCTTATTTCTATGGTGTATTTTTGAATGATTTGTGTGGTGCATGGGATACCTGCACAGTGATGTGATGTGGCAATCCCACAACCGATGAGTTGTACACTTGGCCCTGCCACATGTGTCAATGTGTGTGTGTCCTTGTGAGAGTGTGGCTGTGTGACACTGGCACCTGTTCATGCCAACAGGCACGTGTATGTCACCTACCATGCAGCTACTGTATCCCTGTTGCAGATGTCACTCACCATCACATATATGCTCTGAGTGCTCCACATCAGGTAACCCATGTGGCACATCCAATAATTGCAGCGAACTGTGCTAGCACTAGATAGTTGTCAGAGGTTTGATACCCTGTGCTGCAAGGTGTGTGACTCAAACATGCTTCAGTTTTACCCTCCCACCCCTCCCTGACATGTATTTGCCTCTGTCTGCATCCCCCACCCCCTCTCAGGTGGATGTGGAGACCTAAATCTGCTTTGCTTAGGCAGCAGCATGTGTAATGTAATTAATGTGCATGATCAGCTGATGGCCTCTGCACGTATCGCAGCCCTCCCCTAGCTGATTGCATGTGAAACAGCTGTGGTAACATTCCCATAGCCAATTGTATGGAAACACACTCCAATACCTAGGAACATCATGGTGGTGTTGGCTCTTTTCACCCACTGTGAGCAGGACTAGATCTGTCGTGTGTCAAACTGCATCTCAGATGGATTGCGGTGTACCTTTAACAACATACACTGTGGAAACAGTGCAACAAACAGTAGGTGGATGAGCCTGACCTGACTACAGACTGTATGTGCTGCTATACTGCATTTGGAGTAATGTTGCTTTAACAGTGTTTGTGTGGATATGGCTGTTGTACATGTCTCAATACCTACCATGTCAGTTCCATGTTTATGGGGTATCTCCATCTACAGGGTCATCCGCAGCCTGGACAGTGTCGTGTCCATGGTTGCATGTGTCACCCATGGAGCATCTAGCTGTCAACTGCTGAAGGTAGTGTGAGGGTTGTAGTCAGTAGATGGAGAAAGCTGTGATAGTCACAGACATCATATCCCTCAAAGGACATATGTTGTAACAACCCTGTAACAACAGTAAATGTAAGTGGTTATCACAGCAACATGTCAATATTGGCCTGTGTATGTGTTCCCAGCCACACCTATGTCAACCTTTGTACATATGTTGTGCATGAAGTGGTGCATATGTGCTGTACACCATACTTTGTGGCATCATATCTGAGAACAAGCCACTGATATATCTGACTTCTACACATGTTATGTACAGTAGAGGTTACATTACATGACATTACCTGCACATTCTGTGGATGTTCGTACAGTACTGAGGTCTGTGTACCTATGGTGAATGTCCACAGTGTGTGTAGTGTTGATATGTACCTTAGCCTGTGTACAGACTGTGGCAGATGACATTGTTCTAGTTTCCCTACTATCAGATGTTACATGCTTCCCCACTGTATGGTACTGTAATGGCATACACATTTGTGGGGCCATAAACACACATGTCCCATACCACAGACAGCCACCAGACCAAACTGTGTAGCAGGCCAGTATATGTAGGGTCAGTCTGCATCAGCACGGTGTAGAACACATAGTCCATTTACTGTAATACCATGCTAGCTAACCATATGTGGCTGTGGCTGTGTTCACATTGGTTGTGGATATGCACTGTCACACAGGTGTATCTTACCCTGTGCTGTGACATTCCTGTTGAGCCTGCTTTATATGTAGGTACATGTGCATTCCCCCTTGAGAGATGTAGGCCAGTTTTGAGCCAGTCTGCCTGTAGCCTGCACAGTTCATTGTGACATGCCTAACAGCTGAGTGCACCTACTTAGTGGGATGTCATGTGCAGATACTAGCCAGATGTCCTGCTGCCGGCCCTCTCCTAACAGTCATGTATGTCAGACAGGGCAGTGGGATGCAGTGCAGATGTATGTCAATACCTATTGTGTAGTATGTGGCCATGGCACCCCTGTACCAGCGGTCATACCATTATAGGCCAGGCAGGGGTGTGTGAATGCATGACCTATGGTGGACATCATATGTGCTATACCCATCTACATGGCCGTCCACATCCATATTGTCAGGCAAGGTACACATGTGTAGCACTAAGGGCTTATGGGTATACCTCTGGATTGTGCAGATTGTGTCAGACCCTCCACATATATTGGCTAATATCTCTGCTGCAGTCCACAGTGGCATTACGTGCTAGCAGTGGTACTGTACACTGATGTCCTTTGGATGTCTTTCAGTAACAATGGCACACATGTTATGAGCAGATGTGACCTCCCACACACACCATGTCTGTGAAGATAATCCCAATGACAGTAGCAATAGTCTACTAGTATACCTGCTATACATACCTGACATCCCCTGCAACTACGACATTGGGAACATACTGGGTGGGGTTGGCCTACACTTCATGTCCAGGACATATTGTGGGAATATATTTACATATATCTACCAGATAGCCAGATACACATGATTACACATGTGTACTACACCCAATTAACACTGTCATAGAAACCACCTACTATAGATTCCCACATCATGTGTACATGGTCCCATTACATCTCCTGTGTGATGGGCATCCGTCCTGTGTAGGGTTGTCAACTGTCCAGAATTTTTCTGGACAGTCCAGAAGTAAGGGACACTATCACTGACATTGAAGAACACAACAATATGTTTGATTGAGCACAGTAATACTGTACAACAATCCCCTTGAGGTGAGGTTAATGCCACTTTTATTCTGCACACATTTTGCTTTCACATACATGTCAAGAATTTTTGACATGAAAAGTTGGCAACCCTAGTCCTGTGTGTGGGCAGCAGTGCTACTGACAGCATGTAGCAATACCCCTTACAGGAGAACTGGCACATTCAGGGCAGCCACATATTTGTAGGAGGATCAGGAAGTACAGACAGACTGCGAGCAGAGTTGTGTTATGCTCTGTACAGTACTGGTGTTACAGGGTGTGGGTGTACATACTAGTTTGCCATGGAACGCAGTCCATCTGCATAGCACACAACTTTGGGCCTATCCTCATGCCGGCTGGAGCTGTGCCTATCATGTCTTGTCTGTCCACCACACAGGTCTTGTGTCAGATAATACACTGGCAGTGTGTGTGTTGCATGTTACCGGTACATGGCTACATTCATGACCGTCTCTACCATCAATTCCCTGACTAAGGGTATGCTACAGACTATTCTGTAACACCTGCACCTTGCGTAGTGTATGGCAACAGTTGTCCACATATGTGCCTATATTCCAGCCTCTGTCCATCACCTACATACCAAGCTTTGCACATATGTCATGATGTTGGTGGTTGATTCATAGTGGGCTGGGGGTATAGCACACTGCCATGTCTGCCATCAGTCCACTGCTGTTATAACCCCCACACATATGGGGCTTGGGCCATATATGTCTGGGCGCCACCTACACAATACATGTGTGCCCTCATGCACTGCAGAGCCCAGTGTATGTAACAGTGGTATATGGCCCTGTATTATTGAGTCTGGGGGTGGCACCAGAAATTACCTAGGTTGCTACAAAATGTGGGGGTATCAAGGCTGAGCTGCCTTAAGGTATCTGGATGTACAGTACCATATACTTCACCTATATACACATTACTGACATGGATCTGGGTAATGCAGGACTACTGCCCCCTGCCATACAAAGTGTTCCATTTGTTGGTGTGCTCATGATGTTGTCAGTTATGCCATGTTATGTAGCAGTTACAACCCATGTGGTCATACGATGTCTATACCACCAACTGTGTTTGTACAGTGTGTAGATAGAGGCTGCTGAATTATACACCTGGATTACATACTGTTGATTGTTAGGTATCCTGTGGTCCAGTGTGTCTTTCCTATTGTACAATGTGAATGGCTTGGCCTGGACAGCAACAGCTGAGAACCTTTCCAGACTACTGTATGACTGTAACTGGTCCACTGTAACATCACTCAGTTGATATAGTTGTCAGTGTCTGAACAGCTGTATAGCATGGCATGTAGAACTGTAATAGTACACGATTAAAGGTTTCCATATCTGCACACCTGTGGGTGTTGTTTGACCTATGACCTCTCTGTCGGTGTATGTTACAGGCAACGATTGTCATTTGTATGGGTGGCACATACAGTGTCCAGTCGTTCAACGGTCAACTGTAGGCATAGTGGCTGTTCCAGATTGTGTGCACCTTCCACTTATGTATCTTACTGTACATATAACTGCATGTGCATGTGTAGTCACATGTATATGTGTATATGTATATGTATATATATATATATATATATATATATATATAAATATGTATACCTGTATGTGCATATCTGTGTTTGTGTATGTGTAACCTGGTAATGTTGATGGCTTCCACATAATACATTACCCATGGGAGCCGGACTGTACTGCATGATATGTTACCAATACCAGCCTGACATCATACAGGTGGGATGTAGTACAGGTAACATTGTGTGCCTATGTTGTCATTGGCCTTGGTTATGGGATCACCAATACTTGGCAGTGTATTGCAGGGTGGACGTGTTTGGCTGGGGGGATGCCTATTTGTACAACTCATATACTGTGTGGTGCCTCTCAACTCCATTAACGTACCATGTAGCCTGTTACACTCCTCTCCCTAGCAGCTACATGTGCCTTGCAGTACCAGCACAACAGTGTTGTACCAATGGGTCAGTAGGCATGGAAATCCCATTGAGGTCTGCCACGTGTGTGTATGTGTGCATGTGTGCAATTCTGTAGGGTACACCATTCGGAGTCCACATACTCCTATTACAATACACATTGCCACACAGTAGTATGGATATTGTTGTCTCCCATAGGTGTGGCAATGCAATGCAACACCCTACTATGCATGTGGTGTGTGCATCACATGCATATCCCTGTGGTACCACTGTTGTGATATGCAATGGGCTGTTTCAGCGTCATGGCCAATGTGTGATAGTGGGTATGACATAGTATCTAGATGGGTTCCAGTGTGTACAATATCCAGTGGGGGATGTGGGTGCTGTGTACACTGTCTTTACACCATGGTATACCTGGTATATGGCCCACATACCATTCTCAGGTGGCCAATGTCACCATCACCCATACAGGTAACAGATAACAGGATACAGCCCAGTTACATATGTGCTGTGTGCAGCCTACCTGTAACACATTGGACACATGGACTAGTTAGTTAGCAACTATACAACCAGGTCGCTAAGATGTGTGTCTACCTATGTGTCAGTCAATGTGTATATGATGGTATGATACACTATGTATTCTCCATATACAAACAGTACATCCCCCATTGCCATATTGTATTTGTCTGTGGATGGCCTGCATGTAACATGTGACCTGGTACACACCTCACCCTACAGATGGTGTCATGTGTGCTATGACAGCCACACAGTTCAGTAGCACTCCATACCTGGGTAGGGGTCTAGACACAGTTTCGCCAAGTAAGGATGTGTGTGTATGTGGATGGGTTGACATAAGGGTGCAGAGTATACCTGTACCAGAAGGCCACTGGTCAATTTTGCATGGCCAATAACTGTTATACATACCTGTGGCATGTGTGCAACTGTACACCACATATGTCATGGCCATGGTGTCAAGACACTGACATATCCTTGTGGAATATGACTGCAGACCATCCTCCTGCTGACACATGTACACCTACAGCACAAATGGATGACAGTATGGGGATAACAATTGGTGTTACCAACAGCTGAGATGCATCATAGCTGCATGGCTACACTACTTGACATGTATGCAGTACACAATACCCCTGACTACATTCTACACTGCAGTACATTGTGGCACTCTATCACAGTTACCATGTGCATCAGAACCATGTTAGCCTGTCCCTGCATCGATGTTATGGATGATAGGGATGTGGAACAGGTGTCATATGCACAGGGTGTGTGAAAGTCATATTAGCTGCATGGCTGCACTACCTGACATGTATGTAGTACACAATACCCCTGACTACATTCTACACTGCAGTAAATTGGAGCACTCTATCACGGTCACTGTGTGCATCAGAACCATGTTAGCCTGTCCCTGCATCAATGTTATGGATGACAGGAATGTGGCACACACAGGTATCATCATATGCACAGGGTGTGTTGCAGGTGTGCCAGAGGCCGAGGGTGGTCCAAACATGTGTGTGGGTGAGGGGTGTGGTTCATTGATTGGGGTGTGGTGATGTGGTGTGTGTCGGTATGGGGTCGCCCTAGGTGTGGTTGCATAGTGTGTGGGTATGCATTCCCACAGTTCCACCATGTGGCTGCCCTATATGGGTGATGTTGGACAGCTGCAGACCATACCTGGCAGGGTGTGCAGTTCACTGCCTCTGACCATGGACACACCGGCTGTGCCTGCCAGGGGTTACATGGGCATGTGCAGGTACAGACCTTGAGGTGCTACTCTCCCCTGCTGATGACATATGTCTGCTGGAACCATGTCTTGCCTGGGACTGGCCAGGGCCATGTGCACGAGGCCTGCTGTGGTGTAGACAGCAGCCCTAGTGGTGTGCTGGGGCTGGTACTGCCACTACAGGAGTGGCTGGGCATCCTGGCATGTCCACATTGACCACCAGCTACTGGTGTTTCTGGCCAATGTCCATGTGGTTGTCGCACCACTCCCACCACATGTTCTAGCACAGACATACCATGGACGACGAGGCCAACCATCTCACCTCACTGTCTATCCATGACCTTGGTATATTCACAGAAGGCACCAGCGAGTTCATGGAGGTTGCCACTTACAGCTGTGAAAGCAGACCTCTGCAGCCTCAGGCCCTGTCTGGTGTGCATTTCCATATGTGCCTGTGCCTCCATTATTGCCTGAAACATGCTCCTGGTGGTACCACAAGCACCACAGTACATCTGCCGATGTGGTGGCTTTTCGGACATCTGGCTATGCCAACTGTGAGCTGACACAAATGGCATGGACACCTAACTTTCCTGGTCATTGCCACCAAGTGCCAACTGTCCCTCTGATATGGCCACATGTGATGGGGTTTGTAGGGGCACTGTAACTGTGTGCAGGCTTGGGGTGGCTAGAAGGGTGATGACACATGGTGTTGTAATGTCGGCCTCTGACAACCCCACCTGTGACTCACCTGTACCATCATCATCATCGGTGTCTGTAGGGGCACCTACCTCAGTTTGCATGCAGGAGAGGCCCTGACCCACCTCGCCACCTGTGGGGGAAACAAATACACACATTAAGACCTGTACATCATTGCATAACAGTTCACACACTCACACACACTCACACTGACAGCCACCTTACTACTTCACTTTCCCTGGGTTTACAGACAGTCCCACAGTCAGTTACATATTTTCCCCATCCTGCATGGCACTTGCTAATATACACGCATCACTACTGTCCATTAACATATCATTCCTCTCCATGCCTGCACATGTGATTAAAACACCTGACCTGTTACTCCATCACCTCCCTGACTTGGGTGGAGTAGGTACATGGCCTCACTGCTGTCACCCTTTATTACCCTGTGTATGGGCAGTAATGGTGTACGAGGCCCCTATATGGTTGTGGCTGCTACATTCACCACATATGCCACACACCAGATCCTCATACTACAGTCTTGCTCAGTCCATGCCACATCTGCTGCACAAGCAACCCATCATGCGGACAACAGTACTACCTGGATATACTCACTGATGTGCTGTGGTAATTCCCCATTGCATTTGTAGTGCTGCGTATGTGGGTAGCCAGTTACCTATCTGCTGCTGGTAATATGATGTGTATTCCTGGTATGTACTTCACCTCCCAATGCATGCTCCATGCTGCAGACCTTGTTATGCTATCAGCTGTCCTGTGTTCGCATACCTGACAGGTTGTCCTGGTGTCCCATGTCTCACTCCATGTACAGCACAGTCCCAAGGGGAAGTACTGCCATGTGGTCAATCCCACTAATGCTTGTGCATAGATGGACACACCCACACACACACACACACACACACACACACACACACACACACACACACACACACACACACGCACATCGGACATGCATCGTGCACACTCAATTGGATTGCACTTACAAACACAATCGAGACACACACACACCCCACACTCCTACATGTGGATTTGCACAACATTTGTACACACAATCCTCCCATTACCCTTCTGTCAACATGCATTACATATGGTGCTCAACAGCATTCAGTGCAACTATTGTGACTTCATGCTAGTTGCAATATACATATGTGTGAGGCATGGGCTGTGTTGGTTGGTGATGGCGCTTCCACCTGTTAATACTGCACCCATGCACAAAATGTTACTGTGGATCTGTTCTGCACCCTGCCTTGTACTGTGCACTATACCCCACAGGTGTAGAAACCACTGATACATCCGTAATACTGTGTTGGTTATGTCAACTCCAATGCTCACAGCCCCTATGTGTTATAGCAACTCATACCTAGGATGATATGTGAACAGCTATCAGTTGTGGATGCCTGATGTCTGCATTACAGATCACAACATCAGCAGTGCATGTATGACCAGTGCATGACTGTTAATAGCAGCCTGCATTTAAAGTGGATTGTTGAGAGACAGCCTTACAAGACTATCTGCAAATATATAGAGCTGATATATTTTTCTGTATTATTCTGTATTATAGAGCTAAATTGTTGCTTATATATCTGTTGTCTTACTGTTCTGCAAATATACAGATATCAGTATATATTTTTTTGGCTATAATTTGCACTGTGATTCCTCATATCTATCTCTGTTGAAACTGCCTTCCTCACCCCCTCCCTGTTCTTGGTTGTAGTTTAAATTTGGTGGCTTTTGCAGTGCCCGCCCCACTGTAGATTTGATCTAGGACACTCCCCCAGTCCCATCTCTTTACCGCATTCTACCTAATAAACCCTTTCTGCACTTGCTTTTAGTCCTTTTTAATTTATTTACATTTTTTCAAACTGTGTGTGGACTAATATTGCTACATACTCAAGTGTGCCAGCTTGCACTGCATGTGAATTGTTTTTACTACTGTTTTTGCTACTTTTCTGAAAAAAAAAATGTTCTGCTTTTACTGTATTTGTGTTTCTTCCTACTTTATTTTGCTTTTGCGTCATCTTAAAAGTACTCATTTGAATTTATTACTGCTTGGTGTAACTCATTCTAAGCCTTTTAGTTTAAACACTTGGGCTTCAGACCAGTTGTTTTACATTAAGAAGGTTTGTGGTCTGCACTGTAGTGGCAGAACAAGTAGCTTACATCCTTCTAAGTTGGGAACTGCTGATTGAGGGCTCAGTGTCTGTTATTCTAAACGTGTATTAATTCTGGTTTAAGCACTTGGGCTTCAGGCCAGTTATTTTACATTAAAAGAGTTCGTGGTCTGCACTCTTGTGGGAGGAGAGGCTGGACTCTGCCCTTCTGAGCTGGGAATTTCTGGTTAAAGGTTTATAGTGCCTGCATATTTGAACTGCTTCTTACTGAAATTGGTACAACTTGTTTGCTGTTGCATAGACTAGATCCAGGCCTTCTGAATCTAGCTTTGTTTGTATAACTTGAGCACTAATCCAGGCATTCTTTAAAGTATTCAATTGTATTTATTACTGCTTGGTAGTAACTTGATTAAAGTGTAGCTATCATTCTAAGTCTTTTGGATTAAGCACTTGGGCTTCAGACCAGTTGTTTTACATTAGGAAGGATGGTGGCCTGCACTGTGGTAGCAGGACAGGTAGCTTATATCCTTCTAAGTTGGGAACTGCTGATTGAGGACTCAGTGTCTGTTATTCTAAAAGTGTATTAGTTCTGGTTTAAGCACTTGGGCTTCAGGCCAGTTATTTTACATTAAGAAGGTTTGTGGTCTGCACTCTTGTGGGAGGAGAGGTTGGACTCTGCCCTTCTGAGCTGGGAATTTCTGGTTAAAGGCTTATAGTGCCTGCATATTTCAACTGTTTCTTACTGAAATTGGTACACCTTGTTTGCTGTAGCATAGACTAGATCCAGGCCTGCTGAATCTAGCTTTGTTTGTATGCTTGTTGTTTGTTTGCTTGTTATTTCCCTGAAACGCTAATACCACCTAAAACGTGGCTTTTCAGGTCTTCTGTGGATCCCTAGTGATATCTGCATTGCTTACTGTGCTTATTTCCTTGTTTCACTTAAAAGAAAGTTACTATTTGTTGTTTTTGCATTTAAGTTACCTGTAACGCATTGCATTTAAGTTACCTGGCACTTGCTCACTAAAGCAATTATATATGTCAGCACTAAAAAATTAAAAGCACTATACCCTCACAAACTCCCCTTGAGTACCTTGTTCCCCATTGGCTCTTTTTTTTCAATTATAAAGGAATTCCCAATACTATTCTAGCATGTCCAAAGGTCAGTTGTCAATCTCCTCTCCGGTCCAGCTGGAGAATCTGGGACTCTTGAGGCAATGTTACAACTGCCTCATGTACACAGACAACCCTCTCCTCCTCCCAACAAATTCCAACACATGTGAGAGATGCATCCATATAGCCAGACTGGAGGCTAAGCTCTCTCAACTCAGTACTGGCGTAACCAGTCAGGAGGAGAAGGAAACCACACTCACTACAATTCCAGTCTCACATAGACCTACCATGACAGCAAACCAAACACATAAACACACAAAACATACTGGAGGCTCTAAATAAAAATCTGCCTAAGCAGCAGAGACCTCCAAAGCAGACACCCAAGCAACCGCTACCCCAAAACAAAACATGTGCAACACATAGTTCACAAAGCCAGTGTGCCAAACAGTCACAGCCCTTAAGGCTAAACAACACACCTGATACACTTGTAATAGGTGACTCTATCGTCAGGCACACTGATGTCCCGCTCACCAGACTGAACAAGGAGAAGGTCACGGCGAGCTGCCTGTCGGGCGCTAGTATCCGCCACATAACACAAGCACTCAGGTCACTCCAAGGCAAGTACAAATATGACTCAGTCATTGTCCATGCTGGTGTGGATGACCTGAGATGTACTCCCTGGACTACATGAAAAGAGACATAGAGGAGCTCTCTGAGGATGTGGCCCAGACCGGTATGACCCTGACCTTGAGTAGCATCTTACCCTCACCAAGAATGATGCCAAAATATGAAGACAAGATGATCAATTTCAACAATTGTCTTAAGTATTGGTGTCATTCAAAGGGGATCCAATGCCTGTCAGCCTGGGATGACATGCTCAACAAGCCACGATGCTTCGCTAGGGACGGCTTGCACCTGTCACTCCTGGGCTTTCAGATATTGGCAAAGGCTCTTGCTACCCCCATAGTGCCTTTTTTAGGCAAGGCTCAAAAGACAAACCCACCTCCATAGGTATCATAAGGGATAAGAAACTAAGAGTAATGCTGCTCAATGCCAGAAGTCTAAACCTCAAGATGCATGCACTCGAAACTCTCCTTAGCATGGAGAACATCGATATCTGTGCAGTAACAGAAACCTGGTTCAAGGCTTCTGAGAGCACCCCAGCGCTACCAGGTTATACCTCATACCATGCTTTTTGGCCCCAAAACTTGGACCAAACCACAAAAGGAGGGGGAGTATCAATATTCTTCAAAGATACCCACACCTCCAGGTTGGTGGCACAGCACGAAGCATCAGAGACTATCCATGTGCAACTAACAGTGGGTAAAACTGCCTTCCAGTTTATAGCCTGCTACAGACCACCCTCCCAAACCCAGGAACCCCACTCGGCCTTCCTGATAACACTGGAAAATATGAAGGTCTCTCCAAACACCATTATATTGGGCTTCTTCAACTACCCAAACATAGACTGGGAGCATTACTCTAGCTCCAACACCCTAGCCCAAAGGTTCCTAGAACTTATAAACTCAAATGCTATGGAACAACTTGTTACCACTCCCACAAGAGGGGAAAACATACTGGACCTGATCATCACCAACATGGGGACTCTATGCTCCAGACCAGAAGTGTATCCCTCACTGGTAAGATCAGACCATAAACTAATCTCACTGGATATTCACATCCCAACCCCACCCCCTGCCCAGAAACCACAGTGAAAAACTTCTCTAAAGCAAATTTCTCACTCCTCAAACCCGAGGTGGAATCCTTCAAAGCCCCTGGGCCTGTGGAAAATACAGCCCAGACCACAGAATCCTTTATAAACGCATTCTATGAACACCTTCAGGAATGCATGGATCATGCAATCCCAAATAAAACCAAGACCCAATCCTCCAAAGGCAGACGTCCTGTCTGGTGGACCCCAGCCATAAACAAACTGTACAATAGAAGGAGGAAGCTACTAAATGATAGAGCAAAATCCCAAAAAGGGAAGGCATCTCTGATTATTATTAGCAAAAAACTACGGGCACTCATAAAATCGTCTAAGGCCAACTTCGAGAGAAAAATTGCACAGGACACTAAGGATAATCACAAGGCTTTCTTTAGTTATGTTAGGAAACTGGGTGGGAATTCCCAGATATGCTCAGAATTAGTTCAAAATGACAAAAAATACACCGAACCCACAGACATTGCCAACATCCTAGCTGACAGGTTCTGCGCAAACTTCTCCTCCCCTCCCCACCAAAAGGGCAAATATCTATCCTAGCAGAGTGCTGCCCCCCTGACATCTCAGATGCTCAGGTAAGAGCCGCCCTCTCCAAAGCCAAAAACACAGCATCAGTGGGACCAAACGGTGTCCCGGGCTGCGTCCTACATGAACTCCAAGAAGAGCTAAACCCAAACATAAAACTACTGTTCAGTCTCAGCCTTACTACAGGATATGTACCCAAAGAGTGGCGTACAGCAACAGTGGTCCCTCTCCACAAAGGTGGTGCCTCAATGGATCCTGGAAACTATCGCCCCATAAGACTGACTAGCTTGGTCTCCAAAGCTATGGAAAGGATCATCATGGACCTCATAAATAAAGATATTGGGGATCTACAGACACTGGATCCTACCCAGTTCGGCTTTAAGGGCAGATCCTGCCTCTTAAACCTGGTTGATTTCTTTGAAACAGTCACCAAGGCCATTGACGAGGGGAAGGTGGTCCATACAGTCTACCTGGACCTCGCAAAAGCCTTTGATACAGTACCCCACTCGGGCATTATAGATAAGCTCACCAGCTTAAATATAAACCCCTATGTCACTAGATGGGTTGCAAACTGGCTCAAGGACAGAACCCACATGGTTAGAATTGCTGGAGCCATGTCAGACTCCAAACCAGTTACAAGTGGCATCCCACAAGGCTCAGTCCTGGGACCTCTCTTGTTCGGTATATATTTCTCGGAGGTACAGGCCAACACGGAAGGACTGTGGCTTACCATGTTCGCAGATGACTGCAAACTGGGCGCCATAACCCACTCTCCAGCCGACACAAGCATCCTCCAAAAGGGCCTCATAGAAACAGACAACTGGTGCCAGAGCCATGGCCTCAAGCTAAATGCCAAAAGTGTATAGTCATCCCCTTTGGCAAAAATAAAGTGCCCACAAATTACCACATAGGTGGTAATCCATTAAGGACAGAAGAAGTAATTAGGGACCTGGGGACCCAAGTTGATAGCAGTCTCTCATTTGACAACCACGTGGCCAAAGTGGTTAGAAAAACATTTTATATAGCCCACCTAATCATGAAGGGATTCACATCTAGATCAGGGGAGGTCATCGTGCCTCTTTACTCATCCCTCATCAGGCCCATAATTGAGTACAATGCCCCTTTTGGGATGTACCTTACCAGACACCTGCAGCAACTGGAAAGACACCAAAAGTACCTCACCAAGAGGATCAAAGGGCTCAAACAGGTGCCATATGCTGCCCGGTTAAATAAATTCCAGCTCTACTCAGTGACATACCGCCTGTTCAGAGACGATCTGTGCCTGATGTATAAAGCCATGTTCAACCCTGAATTAATGGACATGCTGCACCTCAGAAAATCCAAA
>NC_056728.1:1691348883-1691373801 GCF_019279795.1 Protopterus annectens
GAGGAAGAAATGTGATTAGGGATTTTAAATCCAGTGGATTATTCTGCTGTTTTAAACTTGTATAGAGTATTAATGTGGGTAAATGAAGAGAATGACAGTTTTATAGTGAGAATGTTTAAATACAAGTACAAAACATTATGGAAGATGACAATACGAAAACGATTTTGTAAATGAAAAAAGTAAACTATCAAGAAAAAATACTACCAAAAATATTAAAAAAGATAGAATGATGTGGTATAATAATGTGATAAAACTTTAATAATAATGTGATATGATAATGTGATGTGATTTATTATGTAAATGCATGGCAGAATTTACTAGAATAAGCAGTTAAAGCTATTAAAGTAAGGACAATGTTGTGTACCAAGATAACAAAGTGTCAGGATTTCCTATGGAGATTGACAATAAATAAGTTACCAGTAAGGGCAATTATGACATATAAAAAGTCATTTGACAGTGTGTTTGTTTTGTGGGGAAGAAGAGACAATACACCATGGGCCGGATTCATGATGGCTTGCACGGAGTCTAAGAGTAGTGTAAGACTCCATGCAACCATCATGTCCGACGAGCGATCCACGAACAGCCTGTAGGGGCGTGTAAGAGAGCTCCTAAAACGGCTCTTACACGGACAGGGCTTGGATATGCAAATTACCTCACTTGCAGCCAAAAGGCATGCAAATGAGGTAATTTTGCGATCCAGGAAGTACAAACCTGTCCGTGTAAGAGCCGTGTTATCTGCAGAAATGTACTCAGTTGACAACCGAGCACCGTTCTGCAAATAGCAAAATGGAGCCTTGTCAGCTCCAAATAAAGGTTGCATATGTTCCAGGAAGCATGTCAATGGCCAAATATGTGGCCACTGGCAACGTACCTCCATGCAAAATTAAAATAAAAATGCCAATGTTTAAACATTGCACAGCACTATAAAAAAACAGAAAAATAAAAATTTAAAATACAAACCATCAATTTACAATTTAAGGGAATAGCAGGCTGAAAACAACATGACCACTGAGTAGGGATTGCCAAGGGGGGAAGCTCAGTGTAAGACATGTAACTAAGCATTAATAGGCAATCCTATGTAAATGAGTGTTAGGATAGTGAATCACACTTTCACATAGCAAATGAGCACATTCCCTGGAGTGTAGGAGTAGGATAAGGGGGAGTAACAGAGTAGGAGATAGATGACATCACAGAGGGGTATGTATGAAAGAAATGAAGCTCATTGGAGCAGAGTGGCATGTGAAAGCTGTCAGTCACACATCATGGAAAGAGCTTGTCAACAGTTAGACATGGGAAAGCCAAGAAATAGAAGGTGTACATTGTGGATAACACCAAAGTTTCTTGCTGAGCATGCATGCATGTGTGTGCGCGCTGGGAAACCTGAGTAAGATAAGAGTGTGCGCGTGTAAGAGTGAGTGAGCGCGTTCAAGCCAGAGTAAGCATGCAGAGGCCTGTTTAAAGACCTGTAAGCTTGTTTGCGCTGGTGTGCACGTGTTTTAACCCAAATGAGCAAGTTTTAGACCATCTAAGCATGTGTGTGCACGTGTGAGCTGCTATGAGCGTGTTTGCACTTGTATGCGCGTCGCTCCCCCCTGAGGAAACAGAAAGGAAAAAGGAAGCAGAAGAAATTGTAGGAAGCTACCAGGGAATATTAGCAGAGCTAGCAGGTGAAAACAATCAGAAGCAGGCAATTACACAGGCAGAACAGTAGCCCAGCCCAGCACTTAAAACTCTGCAAACAGTGTAGTATGTTTCTCTCGAGAGACACTGCAACACTGGAGTAAGCTATTAGAAGTGAAACCTGAAAAAGCTTCACTCAGACAAAAAATGCTAGGGGCTGCCATAGCTGTTATAAGGAGACATAAGCAACATGCTGAGGGTGGTGACAATGCAAATGCTGCCGGACAACCCACAGTGAGGAGACTGAGAAGAGTGTACAGGCCCAGGGTCACCTACCAGGGGTTACATGAGCTGGAGATAGTGGAGCTCTATAGAGTGGACAGAGACCTTCTGCAGCAAATAGTTGAGCTGTGCAGGCCACGCCTCACACACAGAACCAACAGAGGAGAATCCATCCCAGTGGAAACCAAGGTATGTGTTGGCCTAAGAATACTAGCAACAGGTACCTTCCAGAGACCAACTGGTGATATGATGGGGATATCACAGGCATCAGCATCCAGGGTACTGCACCAGTTCCTGGATGCCATGTCAGCACATGTCAGTGATCATGTATATTTCCCCAATTCCCGTGAGGTATTGGCCAGCAATATGCATCTCTTCCAGCAAATAGCAGAATACCCTGAAGTAGTGGGTGCAATAGACTGCATGCATATACACATCAAAGCACCAGCCGGTGAGCGGGGTAGGGCCTACACTAACTGCAAGGGCTTCCCCTCCATCAACTGCCAGGTTGTGTGTGATGCCCAGGGAATAATAATGAATGTGTGTGCTGGCTTCCCTGGAAGCTACCATGATTCCCATATCTGACATCTGACGCAGCTGTACCAGACATTTGCCAATGGGGACATCCCACATGGTCACCTACTGGGGGATGCTGGCTATGCACTGGAGCCGTGGCTGATGACACCCATCAGAAATGCACACACACCTGAACAGGAACACCATAATGAGGCACACGCACAAACACGTAATGTAATAGAGCATGTGTTTGGGCTGCTCAAGTCACAGTTCCGGTGCCTAGACACATCTGTTGGAGCCTTGCAGTACTCACCAACTACATGTACCCAAATTGTCATGGTATGTGCTATGCTACATAATATAATTCTGCAAAAACAGCTGCAGCAGGACCAGCATAGGCCTGGGCCAAACAGCCCCCCACCATTGCCAAGGCCATCACAGGCACAGTGTGACTCGGAGGAGGAACAACCTGAGCCTGCCCCAGTAGGCAGAAGGAAGCATGCCCAGTATGCCTTGGCAAAGAGGCAACGCATAGCACATACACTGGCTCAGTAGGAACCCTGGAAATGATGCCTCTCTCTGACTCACATAGTAAAAGGGATGCCTAACTTGACACAACCTGCTTTCAAACATGTACAGGGAGTGTAGTATGTGCATCCAACATAGGCAGCCCTGCAGCACCACCTGAGGCATGATTGTCATGTGTTAAGCAATGTAACATCATGTAGTATATGCAAACTTGATGACCCTGACTAACATCCTACCCTCACCAAGCATGATGCCACAAGATGAAGACAAGATGATCAATTACAACAATTGGCTTAAGTATTGTTGTTAGTCAAATGGGATCCAATGCCTGTCAGCCTGGGATGAAATGCTGAGCAAGACACGATGCTCCACCTGCTAGTGATGGCTTGCACCTAACACCCCTGGCCTTTTGGATACTGGCAAAGGCTGTTGTCACCCCCATAGTGCCTTGAATAGGTAAGGCTCAAAACACAAACCCACCTCCATAGGTATCACAAGGGATAAGAAACTAGAATTAATGCTACCCAATGCCAGAAGTCTAAACTGCAAGATGCATGCAGTCCAAACTCTCCCCAGCATGGAAAATGTTGATATCTGTGCAGTAACAGAAACCTGGTTCAAGGCTCACAACATCACCCTAACACTATCAGGTTACACCTCATACCATGCTTTACAGCCCCAAAACATGGAACAAACTACAAAAGGAGGGTGAGTATCAATAATTGTCAAGGATACCCACACCCCCAGGTTGGTGCCACAGCATGAAGCAGCACAGACTATCCATGTGCAAATAACAGTGGCTAAAACTGCCTCCCAGTTTGTAGCCTGCTACAGACCACCCTCCTAAATCCAGGAACCGCACTTGGCCTACTTGAGAACACATGAAAATATGAAGGTCTCTTCAAACAACATTGTATTGGGCAACTGCAACTACCCAAACATAGACTGGGAGCATTACTCTAGCTCCAAAACCCTAGGCCAAAGGTTCCTAGAATTCATAAACTGAAATGCTGTGGAACAACTTATTACCACTCCCACAAGAGGGGTAACCATACTGGACCTGATAATCACCAACATGGGACTCTATGCCCAAGATGAGAAGTGTATCCCTCACTGGTAAGATCAGACCATAGAGTAATCTCACTGGATATTCACATCCCGACCCCAGTCCCTGGCCAGAAAATCACAGTGAAAAACATGTGTAAAGCAAATTTTGCACTCCTCCAAACTGAGGTGGAATCCATTAAAGGCCTTGTGCCTGTGGAAAATATGGGCCAGACCTCAGAACCCTGTATAAATGCATTCTATGAACACCTTCAGGAATGCATGGATTATGCAATCCCAAATAAAACCAAGACCCAATCCTCCAAAGGCAGGCATCCTGTCTGGTGGACCCCAGACATTACCAAACCATGCAAGAGAAGAAGGAAGCTACTACATGATAGAGCAAAACCCACAAAGGGAAGGCATCTCTGATCAGTATTATGACAAAAAAACTATGGCCACACATAAAATCCTCTAAGGCCAGCTACGAGATAAAAATTGTATAGGACACTAAGGATAATCACAAGGCTTTAACTGATGGTAGGAATCTGGGTGTGAATTCCCAGATATGCTCAGAATTAGTCCAAAATGACAAATAATACATCACACCCACACACACTGCCAACATCCGACCTGACAGGTTCAGTGCAAACTTACCCCCCCCACCAAAAGGCCAGATATCTATCCCAGCAGAGTGCTGGCCCCCTGACATCGCAGATGCTCAGGTAACAGCCAGCGTCTCCAAAGCAAAACACACAGCATCAATGGGACCAGATGGTGTCCCAGGCTGCGTCCAACATGAACTCCCAAGAAGAACTGAACACCAAATAAAACTACTGCTCAATCTCAGCCTTAGCCTTACCACAGGATATGTACCCAAACAGCAGTGTACAGCAACAGTGGTCCCTCTCCACAAAGGTGGTGCCTGAATGGATACTGCAAACTATCACCCCAGAATCCTGACTAGCTTGGTCTGCAAAGCTATGGAAAGGATCATCATGGACCTCAGAAATAAAGATATTGGGGACCTACAGACACTGGACCCTACCCAGTGTGGCTTTCTTAAGGGCAGATCCTGCCCCTTTAACCTGGTTGAGTCATTTGAAACAGTCACCAAGGCCATTGATGAGGGGAAGGTGGTCCACACAGCCTACCCGGACCTTGCAAAAGCCTTCCATACAATAGCCCACTTGGTCATTATAGATAAGCTCACCAGCTTAAATATAAACCCCTGTATCAGTAGATGGGTTACAAACCAGCTCAAGGACAGAACTGACATGGTCAGAAATGCTGCAGCCATGTCAGACTCCAAACCAGCTACAACTGGCATCCCACAAGGTTCGGTCCTGGGACCTCCCTTGTTTGGTATTTATTTCTCAGAGGTACAGGCCAACATGGAAGGACTGTGTCTGAACAAGTTTACAGATGACTACAAAATGGGCGCCATATCTGACCCTCCAGCTGACACAAGCATCCTACAAAAGGGCCTCATAGAAACAGACAGCTGGTGCCAGAGCCATGTCATCAAGCTAAATGCAAAAAAGTGTATAGTCATCCCCTTTGGAAAAACAGTAAGTGCCCACCAATTACCACATAGGTGGTAACCCATTAAGTACTTTAGAAGTAATAAGAGACCTGGGAACACAAGTTGATAGAAATCTTGCATCTGACAACCATGTGGCCATAGTGGTTAGAGAAACATTTCATATACCCACCTAATCATGAATGTATTCACATCTAGATCAGGGGAGGTCATCGTGCCTCTTCAGTCATCCTTCATCAGGCTCACAATTGAGTACAATGGCCCTTGTGGGATGTGACTTAGCAGACACCTCCAGCAACTGGAAAGACCCCAAAAGTACCTCACCAGGAGGATCACAGGGCTCTAACAGATGCCATGTGCTGCCTGATTAAACAAACTGCAGCTCCACACAGTGGCATACTGCCTGCCCAGAGGTGATCTGTGCCTGATGTATAAAGCCATGTCCAACCTAGAATAAATGCACATGCTGCACCTTGTAAAATATGAATCCCATTGAGCTATACACATGAGAGACCTGAACCGCAGTACTGACATAAATAGGATATGCTACAGTGATTGATCCATAACCCAGAAGCTCCCTCCACTCTTGAGTAAACTCACAGTCCAGGTTAGCCAGAGAGTCCCTCATTGAATCTCTTCAAGAGGAATCTTGATGAGTGGATGGGAGATTGTAGGTTTACCCTGGGTATCACTTTTATGTCAGTTAGACAGAGGCATAGTACACTAACCTTGAAAAATATCATGGCAAACTCCAGTTAAAATGTGTGTTGAAGGACAAACACACTCTGACTAGGATTAGAAATGCCCTAGGGCACATAGCCTAGTGTTTGTCAATGTCCACCCAAGTTGCGGAATTCACTACTAATGTTGGACAAGCCTGGTTTAGTTAGGCCATAGCTGAACAAAATGCAACATGGTCATATTTGCACAACTGGCCCTTAACCAGTCTGATGTGCTCAGTATGAATATTTATAGCAGTGATGGAACTCAAACCCAGGATACTGTGCACCACAGTGAAAGGACTGAACCACTACACTATGACAATAGTACAGTGTTTTGGTCAATATGAAAGAATGTTGACAAGTGTATGCAAACTATCCCATGAAAACCCTGCAGGCACAGCATAATCCCCATTGGGTTCAGACACAAAGCAGTTGGGCAGTAAGAACACAACACGACTTCCAACACACTATAAATGTCAAATATTGTTCAAGTTCACACACAACCACAAATGTGGTGGACCTCAGATCTCAACATATGGAAAGGTCACACTGGGCATGCTCACACACTTTGATAAATGAGACATATGTCAGGCAACAAACCATATGTCAGGCAACAAACCATGGAAAGCCTGAACTGGGCATGCTCACACACTTAGGCCATGTCTCAGTATAGCAGTTGGCCACACATATCTGGCATTTGTATGTCTTAAGCCAGTAACCTCCCACAATACAGCAATCTGCCCAGTGCACACAGTTAAATGACAACAGAGACATAAGTAATATACTGAAACCCTCTCATATTCAAACATCTTCCACAGATACACAAGTTGTTCATAGAAACAGGGAAAGCTATGGCAATAAATACCTGAAAACAGTTTATCAGCAACAAATACTGTGCATCCGAAACATAAACATATGGTTGCAGAGGTTAATACTAGGCTGTTTGCCCTAGGGAATACATAAGCCTAGCCAGAGTGTATTTGGCATCTGCCTCCCCAGTACAGTAGCCTACTGTGCCTCTGTAAAGTAGGTCACAGAAGGCACCGTTTAAGGCTAGTTTGCTGTGCCTCCGTCAAGCAGGGACACGGTGGAGATCCCAGGGGTTGAATTTGCAATGTCACATCCATGTGGCTGGAGTTTGCTGGAAGAGGGTTGGCGAGGGGCTATGTCTAACATTAATTGGGATTCAATTCCAGACTGAGGGGAGCCTTAGCTGTAGTCTGGGCAATTTCACTGTCAAAACTTGCAAGTGATGATTTTGAGGGATTGAAGTGTCTTGCCAATACTGTTCAGAGATGTCCTCCCTCTGTGGGATATTGCTCTGTAATGTTATTATCTCCCTCCTTCTGTTGTACAGCTTATATATGGCTGGTGTAAACCAGACAGGTCTCCTGTTGTGGAGGAGTCTTGGTTTTATTTGGGATAGCATGATAAATGCAAACCTTCCAGATGCTCATAGAATGCATTTGTAAAGTATTCTGCAGATTGGGCTGTATAATCCTCCAGCACGGGGCCTTTGAAGTATTCCACCCCAGTCTTCACAAGTGCAAAGTCTGCGTTTGAGAAATACTTTGTTTGCAGTGATTTCCTTGCTTGGGGGTGGGGATGGGATATGGACGTCCAGGGAAAGTTGGTTATGGTCAGATATTAACAATGGTGGTCTACCTCTGGTGTGGAGCATAGAGTCCCCATGTTGGTGATGATCAGGTCCAATATGTATTCCTCCTTGTGGCTGTGGTGACTGGTTCTGCCATAGTACATGGATTCACAAATTGTAGTGGCTGTAGGGTGATGTTGTTGAGGCCTGAGTAATTCCCCCAATCAATATTCCTGTACCTGAAGTTAGCCACTGTAATGGTGTATGTGTACACCTTCATATCCTACACTGTTCCCAGGGAAGCCAAGTGTGGTTCCTGGATATGGGAGGGGTGGTCTGAACTACACACCAAACCAAAAGTCAGTTTTGCACAATGGTAGTTGTATATGTATGGCCTGTCATGCTTAGTGCAGTGGTAACAACCCAGAGGTGTGTGTATCTGTGATGTATATGGATACACCCCCTATTTGTGTTGTGTGTTACAAGTCCTGTGGTCACGAAGCATGGTATAAAACATAACCTGGCAGTGCTGACGTGCATATGTGACCCTGAAGTAGGCGTCTGTTAATGCATATATATTTTATCCCCCATACTGAGGGATAGTAATAGATGTACATACCTCTTTCTAAAAAAATGTCAGCACCCTATAAATACTGCAGGAGAAGAAAAGCCACACAGTAATTCAAATAGCAAGCTGTGCTAATGTGTTTCTCTCAAGTGTCATAACATAGTTAGGTAGGGGTTTGAATCCTACAAATGCTCAGTGTGCGTGTGTGTGTGTATGTGTGCGTGTGTGTGTGTGTGTGTGTGTGTGTGTGTGTGTGTGTGTGTGTGTGTGTGTGTGTGTGTGTGTGTGTTTGGGGGGGCAGAGTGTGTGCAATTCTCTCTGAAAAAAATGGCCCTTTTGGCAACTGGAATAACACACTATATGATGTACATTCCTCTGTAAAGACTGATGATGTCAGCACCCTATAAGTATAGCAAGGAGAAGGGAACCCACTCAGTAATGCGAATAGCGCGCTCTACTAATGCGTTTACCTGAAGTGTTATAACATAGGTAGGGGTTTGAATCCTGCAAAGGCTCAGTGGGTGTGTGTGTTTGGGGGGAGCAGGGTGTGTGCAATTCTCTTTGAAAGAAATGGCCCTTTTGGCAACTGGAATAACACACTACATGATGTACATTCCTCTTTGTAAAGACTGATGATGTCAGCGTAAAGACTGACGTCAGCACCCTATAAGTATAGCAGGAGAAGGAAAACCACCCAGTAATGCGAATAGTGCACTCCGCTAGTGCGTCTCTCAAATGTCATAACATAATTAGGTAGGGGTTTGAACCCTACAAATGCCATGTGTGTGTTTGTCACACAGTCTATCAATGTGTGGTGGATGTTGCTTTTAGTATTGTATGACATATAATTATAACAGTAATTTCAATGCACACATCAGGTATGTGTGCGCCACATACAGATATGTACCTGTGACCTTCAATAGTTCATATGTGTGAAGCTTGCCTCATGTGAATACAGTTGTTACCTGTGCCAGCATGTCCTGCAGATTCCCAGACTGTACGCCATACATGTATGTTGTTGACAATGCAGGCTACTGCAGTGATCTGTGTCCTAGGCCAACTGGGTGACACACTCATGAAAGCTGTGATATATTAATGTGGATGAGGGTTCATGTCTGGAGTATATGTCACACATGTTATAACACAGCAAAGTCTGTGAGTAATGGACATCCAGTGTAGGTGTATGGCAACTGTTGCTGATATGCATAAAGACACCTTCTTGCTTAGGCGATACACCAAAGGACTGCACAATACCTTTGGAAATGTGAATATCATAGGTTAGACAAGAAAACACTTGTCCATATGTATACACCATTACCCGTTCTTCATGATGGGTGCTGCCACCTACATGGTACTACTGGAATACTATGTTAAGTACATGCTAATAACAAAGTTACAGTTGCGTTACAGTAATAGAGCATGGCTTGGACAACAGGTATCCATCTGTATGATACCCTTGTGGTGGTCATGTGTGTCATGTGCAGAATGCATTGTAGAACACTGTATACATTTCCAGTTGTGGATAACATATCGCTAGTGTGTTGGCATGTACGTGAGACTGCTATATGCCAAATAGCATTCTTCACAGGGATGTGTGGGGCTCAGTAAGAATGGCTACTGGTATAGTGTAGTACTGCAGGGATATCACTGACACTGGGTTTCCTACATCTGTGTATCAGTTGAGGATACATCATGTAATAGGTTCATAGGTTCATACCAGGCTATCTGCCCTAGGGCAGTTATAAGCCTAGCCAGACTGTCTTTCGCCACCCATGTTAAATGAATTTTGATATGGCCTTTTTCCAGGTTAATATACTCAGCCTCTGTGTAACAGTGACACAGAAGTGATACCCAGGGTAAACCTACAATCTCCCATCCACTCAGCAACATTCCTCTTGCAGAGAGTCATTAAGGGACTCTGCCTAACCTGGACTGTGATTTTATTCCAGAGTGAAGGGAGCCTCTGGGTTATGAATCTGTCCCTCCAGCATGTCCTATTTATGTAAGTGCTGAGGTGCAAGTGTCACGAGTGCATAGCTCCATGGGATATGAATTTTTTGAGGTGCAGCATGCCCATTAATTCCAAGTTGGACATGGTTCTGTGTGTCAGGCATCTGTTTGAGCCCTTTGATCCCCTTGGTGAGGTACTTTTGTGGACTTTCCAGTTGCTGCATGTCAGGGTGTCTGGTAAGGTACACCACAAAAGAGGCATTGTACTCAATTATGGGCCTGATGAGGGATGACTAAAGAGGCACGATGACCTCCTGTGATCTAGCTGTGAATCCCTTCATGATTAGGTGGCCTATATAAACTGTCTGTGTAACCAGTACAACCATGTGGTTGTCAAATGACAGTCTGCTATCAACTCTTACCACCTATGTGTTAATTTGTGAGCACTTTGTTTTTGCCAAAGGGGATGCCTATACAGGTTTCGGCATTTAGCTTGAGCCCATGGCTCTGGCACCAGCTGTCTGTTTCTATGAGGCCCTTTTGTAGGATGCTTCTGTTGGCTGTTGAGTTGATTATGGCACCCAGTTTGCAGTCATCTGCGAACCTGCTCAGCCACAGTCCTTCTGTGTTGGCCTGTACCTCCGACAAATATATACCAAACAAGAGAGGTCCCAGGACTGAACTCTGTGGGACTCCACTTGTAACCGGTTTGGAGTGTGACATGGCTGCAGCAATTCTGAACATGTGTGTTCTGTCCATGAGCCAGTTTGCAATCCATCTAGTGGCATAGGGGTTTATAGTTATGCCGGTGAGCGTCTCTATAATGCCCAAGTGGGGTATTGTATCGAAGACTTTTGTGAGGTCCAGGTAAGCTGTGTTGAACACCTTCCCCTCATCACTGGAATTGGTGACCATTTCAAAGACATCGACCGGGTTTAAGAGGCAGGATGTGCCCTCAACAAAGCTGAACTGGGTAGGATCCAGTGTCTGTAGGTCCCCAATAACTTTATTTATGAGGTCTATGAAGATCCTTTCCATAGCTTTGCAGACCAAGCTAGTCAGGTGTATAGGGCGATAGTTTTCAGGATCCATTGAGGCACCACCTTTGTGGACAGGGATCACTGTTGCTCTACGCCACTCCTTGGGTATATATCCTGTAGTAAGACTGGGATTGAACAGTAGTTTTATGTTTGTGTTTAGTTCTTCTTGGAGTTCATGTAGGATGCAGCCTGGGACACTGCTCCCATTGATGCTGTGATTTTTGCTTTGGAGAGGGTGACTGAGCATCTCAGATGTCAGGGGGGCATCACCCTGCTGGGATATATATTTGCCCTTGTGGTGGGGAGGGGGGTGAGATGTTTGTGCTGAACCTGTCAGCAATGATGTTGGCAATGAATGTGGCTTAGGTGTATTCTTTGTCATTTAGGACAACTTCTGAGCATATCTGGGTGGGAATTCCCACCCAGATTCCTAACATAAGTAAAGATGATTATCCTTAGTGTCTTGTGCAATATTTCTTTTGAAGATGGCCTTAGACGATTTTATGAGTGCACGTAAT
Source organism: Protopterus annectens (assembly GCF_019279795.1). NCBI lineage: Eukaryota > Metazoa > Chordata > Ceratodontiformes > Protopteridae > Protopterus > Protopterus annectens. Next base: position 1,691,360,812 of record NC_056728.1, read on the forward strand.
TTTTGTCCAAATACTGATCAGAGATGCCTTCCCTTTGTGGGATATTGCTTGATCATGTAGTAGCTTCCTCCTTCTATTGTTTTCTGTTATGTGGTTGGGGTCCACCAGAAAGGACACCTGTCTTTGGAGGATTGGATCTTGGTTATATTTGGAATTGCATAATCTGTACATTCCTGAAGGTGTTCATAGAATGCATTTATAAAGGATTGAGCAGTGTGGGCCATATTTTCCACAGGCCCGGGGGCATCAAAGGATTCCACCTCTGTCTCGGTTTTGAGGTGTGTGGAATTTGCTTTACACAACTTTTTCACTGCGGTTTTCTGGGCAGAGGCTGGGGTTGGTATGTGAATATACAGTGAGATTACTCTATGGTCTCATCTTACCAGTGAGGGATACACTTCTGGTCTGGAGCATAGAGTCCCCATGTTGGTGATGATCAGGTGCAGTACGTTTTCCCCTCTTGTGGGAGTGGTAATAAGTTGTTCCATAGCATTTGAGTTTATGAATACTAGGAACCTTTGGCCTAGGGTGATGGAACTACAGTAATGCTCCAAGTCTATATGTGGGTAGATGAAGTTGCCCAATATAATGCTGTTTCGAGACACCTTCATATATTCATGTGTTCTTAAGTAGGCCAAGTGGGTTTCCTGGGTTTAGGAGGGTGGTCTGTAGCAGGCTATGAACTGGAAGGCAGTTTTACCCACTGTTAGTTGCACGTGGATAGTCTGTAATGCTTCATGCTATGGCACCAACCTGGGGGTGTGGGTATCCTTGACATTTATTGATACTCACCCTCCTTTCGTAGTTAGTTCCATGTTTTGGGGGTGTAAAGCATGGCATGAGGTGTAACCTGGTAGTGCTAGGGTGCTCTTGGGAGCCTTGAACCAGGTTTCTGTTACTGCACAGATATCAACATTCTCCATGCTGAGTAGAGTTTGGACTGCATGCATCTTGTGGTTTTACATGTCTGGCATTGAGTATCATTGCTTCCATTTTCTTATCCCCTGTGCTACCTATGTAGGTGGGTTTGTGTTTTCAGTCTTACCACCAGAATGCAAACATGTGCAGACATTACACTTTTGGAATTAACACTGGTGTATAAAAAACTACAATGACGATCATACTGTTAATGCATCAGGCATGCTGGGATATACCCACAATGATATCATTACACTGTACTGTTAACATGATAATATTACTACAGTGCTATGTAGTCACCCTGTGCATCAGCACCATGCTATCCTGTTCCTGCATCAATGTTACAGATTGCAGGAGGTGGCACAGTTTTATCATATGCACAGGTTGTGTACTTGGTATACCAGAGTCTACCATTGACACATCCAATCGACATGTATATGTGTGTGTTAGTGAGGGACAACAGTACAACATGGGGCAATGTTGATGCGGTGTGTGTGTGTGTGTGTGTGTGTGTGTGTTAGCCCTAGGTGTTGGCATTATGCATGTGTGTATGCATGCACACAGTTCCACCTCATGGCTGCAATATACGGGTGTTGGTGGACAGCCACAAACTGTACCTGCCAGGTCATACAGATCACTGTCTCTGGCCAAGGACACGGTACCTGTGCCTGGCAGGGGTGCTACGGACAGTATCAGGTACTAAGCCAGACTGGGTACTGTCATCAGAAGCAGTTGGTTGATGACTGGACACATGTCCCAGCTGGGACTGACCAGAGCCACGTGCACATGGTCTTCTAGGGCGGTCTGATGACAGCACAGACCCAGCATTGCTGGGGCTGGTACTGGCACTATGGGAATGGCTGTGGGTTTGAGGTCGTCCACGACAACTACCAGTTGATGATGTTCCTGGCATATGTCCACGTTGACGCCTCAACCATTCTGCATTGCCCTGGCTCATGGACATGTAGTTGTGGAACAGATCTAATGTGCCCCCCCAACATCTGTCAATGACCTCGCCGACAGTACAGATGGCAGCCACAATGTCGCGCATAGTGTCATTCATAGCAGTGCGATGTGCTCTAAGCTCCCTCAGACCCTGTCTGGTGTACCGTTCCATATGTGCCTGTGCCTGCATTATAGCCTGGAACATAGCTGAGGTTGAAAGACCTCTGTGGGCACGTCTGACAGGGGCAGTACGACCACGGATGCTCCCACGAGAACCCCTGGACATCTGCCTGTGTGGTACCATATCAGGACTCTGGCCATGGCTGCTGTGAGGGGATGCATGTGCCACTGATACCATATTACCCTGGTCTATGCCCACTGTATGCTGTCCCTCAGCTAAGGACATTGGTGACAATGGATGTATCGGCAGGATGACTGTGCGCATTGATGGGGTTGACTGCTGTGTACTGTCGATTGGCTGACCAACAACAGACCCTGTCACACCTCCCTGTTCCATTACACATGCATCATCATTATCACTATCCCCAGCAGTGGCTTTAGGTTCCCTGCTGCACGCCAACAGAGCAACACCAGAACCTGTGAGAGGAAGACAGGAAACACAGTTTACAATGTATACACAATGTTACCACAGCTGCACACGGGCACATGCACACATACACATGGGCACATGCACACGGGCACACATGCACACTCCTTAGTACAGCAGATACAAACACACACACACCTGCAATCCAACACATACTGTTTGAGGGTATTATTACTATTAATATTATTATTAGTATTAATAGTATTGTTATTACACACTCACCAGCATGGATTGGCTGCCTTGCTGTTACTCCAGAGGGACCTGCACAAATAAGACAGTTATTGTCAGTGGCCACAACTGTGCCATTGATACTGTGAGTATGATACAGTACAGTAGTACAACAGTTGGCTGTCACAGGTGTACTGATGATATTCAGAATATCAATCTTGCCCAAGAATTTGCAGGATAACAGCTACACACACAGTACACGTCTCACATGCATAAACTACCAGTGCAGAGAACAGTCAACTACAGATATGGCATGTTACCTGCACACTCCATGTCCACATGCTGAGTGGCTCCAGCCTCCATCATGACACACGTCTGTGGATGTTGTTGTTGTTGGTGTGGAGCCACAACACTTAGGAGGAGCTCCTCCACTCTGGTGAGGGAGGGGTGGATAGGTACCCCACCACCTGTGGCAAACTGTTGTCTGTGGATATCAGACGCACGCTGATGGACATTTCTAATTAAATCACTGCAGTGATGGCATACCAGCTCATATATCTGGTTATGCATGCCTATGTCATTTACCCAATGGACAAGGTCTTGCCACAGTGCAGCCCTCTCCTGCTGGTTCTGGCTGGTCCTGGAAAATAGTGTGGAAAAATCCCGCACCAGGATCTGGTGTATCTCCTCATCCTCTGCAGCTGAATAACAGGGGTTGCGCTGATGCACCATCACCCTGGAAGGAAAAGAAAAATATGTGAGCAAGTAATATGGCACACAATACTCTACTCTACTGATATCACTGAACTGCCATATATAGCATCTGTCTATCAGGGGATACACATGTAAATTAACACATATCAGTGCTCAGCTAACAACTGTGTGACAGTGCCTGCCACACTCCATACAACAAACTAGTATACACCAGCACTCTGCAAACTGTTTGAGGTCCAATGCACAACCTCACACTGGGGGTATGTATCAAGCTAATGGATGGGGAATATTGTCATCCCATGCAATGCAATGCATGCAATGCACATTTACAGTTTCACTGGTAATCCACCCTAGTCTTTGCTGCCATACCCCTAACTACACCGCAGTCATACACATGGAACTACAGCACAACATATGGCAATGTAGAATGTTTGTATCCCAATAACTGACACATCTTTCTCTGGCCTCACACTGAGGACACACACTACCATGACAGACGCAAAGTCATGCTGAGCAATCACACCATTACAGACCTTGCACAGTCTGTCACACTCATTCCACCTCACATAGTTGGTATTGCAATGAGTACATGTGTGCGTGCATTGTGTCATAGGTAGGTACTATGCTATTGGTCCTGGATGTACGGCAGCATAGTCTTATGCTAACCTGCCCCTTGGGACACATGTAATGTGATTGTTGCTCCTGTCAAACAGTTACACAGAGGTGACTCATACGGCATATTACCTATCTGCATAACATTCATCAGGGGTATGTCTGAAATCTACTAATAAGGAGCCTTGCTTGTTAATGCTGGGTGGTTTAGTCCAGGTATGGCTTATTTGTGGATAGGAACCTGTACCTCCAGCATGTGCTCTTTACTGCGGTGACAAGGATGATGGCCATAGGTCATTTAGGCTGGACAGATTGTGAGGTATTACCATGGCGGTTGGAACCCTCGTATGGGTGTGACATAACTCTATCTCCAGCAGTGGTAAACTCTGTGTAGGTAGTATGAAAGGCACTATCTGTGGTTTTGTCAGTCACTCTGCATAGGGAATGTGTTTGAGGGCATTATCACTTTTGTTAGGTATGTCTGTGGCCTTTTCCCTTGCTGTAGTTGTCATGAGAGGTACATACCGTGTGGGACATTGTGAGGTGTAGAGGGGTACACTGACCTACATTTCCCTAGCTGACACATCATTTGTGATGACACGTACCATGTACAGGGATTACAAGACTAGTGTGCCACTGTGAATATCAAAGGGTAGGCTATTGTACACTTGTTTCCCATGTTCCCTTCTAACACCTCCAGTATTAGGCAGGCAACCACCTATGTGGTAGTTATTGGTTAAAGTGTTTTGGAATGGGGTATGGTACTCCAGTATCCATACTGATGTTCAGTCCATGCCTGTTACAATAAATCTGCCCCCATGTGCCTCGCTCACTCATATATCTCTATCTCTATCTAGATATATAGATATATTCATATACATACATATCTATAGACATTCATATCTGTCTGCATACGTGTATATATATTATAATACATATATATCTATATATATATATATATATATATATATATATATATATATATATATATATATATATATACATATATATCTATATCTATATATATATATATATATATATATATATATATATATATATATACATACATACATACATACATACACACACACACATACACACAATAACATACTTCTAAACATCCATTGCTGTACAACCTACATTGTACTACAACCTACATTGATATGTGCACATAGCAACCTTCAACTACATATGTATGTCCAGCCTTCACTAACAACTGCAGTATGTCCCTTGCCCTATGCACATCTTCATATACATATAGATACAGACTGCTAACACATATGGAGGGTCCACAGTATGTAGATTATTAGATTATGTAGTTTAAATTAACTTTGTTTCTGACAGCTTTTTTGGATGGCTTGCTTGCTGGCTGGCTTGCTGGATGGCTGCTGGCTGGCTTGCTGCTGGCTGGCTTGCTGCAGAATGTCTGCTGGCTGGCTTGCTGCTGGTTGGCTTGCTGGATAGCTGCTGGCTGGCTTGCTGCTGGATGTCTGCTGGCTGGCTTGCTGGATAGCTGCTGGCTGGCTTGCTGCTGCCTTTTTTTCTGTTTCTCTCTCTCCGTCTCTCTCTCTCTCTCTCTCTCTCTCCCTCCAGTTGCTGCAATGATATTATTGCATGTGTGGACTGGAAGTACAGGCTGCTTTTGTAGGTATCTGCACATGTGCATGTGATGGCCTCTGCACCGATTGTTGGCCAGCATTTACTAATTGCATGCAGCCTGCTGTGTGGTAATTGCAGTTCTCACTGTGATTTCAGGACAGTGCTATAAAATGTTAGGTAGGCATAGGCCTTTCAGTTATTCAAGGTGGGGACCATGCTGGTTTGCTGTGGACACTGTTGTGTCAGTCAAAAGGTTGGTATGTCTCTCATATCTAAGGCTGTGTTGTACGCACTGAAATGCATGTTGTACTGAAACCTGACTGTTGCTTCTTCCAGTTCATTCTTCAGTGTGTATGTTAACTCACACCTAATAATGCTAACATTGTTTACATGGGAGTATGTACTTTCTTGTGGGACTTGTGGATTAACTGGTATACAACAGTAGCTCTTGCAATTTCTTGATATGGCTTCACTATTTTGCCTTTACATTCACTCCTTGAAGGCCTGATATTTGTCTTTACTGGAATGTGTTGCTATAGCTTTCCTATTTTCCATTTACATTCACTCCTTGTAATGCATGATATATTTCTTTCAGCAGCAATTTCTTATATGTTTGGTGTGGTTTGGTGGCACTGCATGCAGTCTGGAGAGGCCAAGGTGTGGGGGTTGACACTTACAAGGGTATCTTATTTTGCTGCTGAGCAGTAGTGGGGCCTTGTACTTTGTACTAACAGTTATGAATATCAGGCACATGCAGTGCTTGCAAACTAACTGCTATACTGTCCTTAGTTTGTTAGATGGCTACATCCTTTGATATTTCTGGGTTGTACTCCTACATGAGGGTGTGCTTGTGGAAGCAATTCTACAGCTATTCGCAGAGTGTGTAACAGCAGACAGGCTGATATGCCTGTGTGTTTCTGAAACTTGTAGGCCTCTGATACTCAGGTATATATTTGAGCAGCCTCAGGGAAAGGTACATATCAGTGGGATACACCCGTGATATATTTCAGATATTCTGCAGTTGTGACTGTGGGGTATTTTGAGCATATGTATTACTACACCATTTCTGACATGCAAGTAGTGTCTACTTTAACTTATTGACAGTCACCATTACATGGGATTCCCCACCTTTCTGCCTACTGTTAGTACTTTTCACAGGGAGTCAGTGGGGCACAAGTAACATTATTTTGCAAATCAGGGGCATCCCTGTAAATCAGTCACAGTTGGGAAGTCTGGCCTCATACCTATTCACATATGGCGGTGTTTATCCTGCTCTGATACTGTGTGGGGTTTCTAAGGTGGTACTCTAACATTATTACCTACCAGCATGGCTATTTCTGTTATCACACTAATGTAATGCAATTCCACAAGAATTGCCAGTAAAGATACAGGAAACAAACTTTGTGTAATGGCCTTCTTATATTGCCATTACATTCAGTCCTTCTATTTCATGATATATTGCTTTCAGCACCAAGTTCTTGTACATCAGTCATGGCTTAGTGGTAAGTCATGCAGACTAGTGTTTCCAAGGTTCTGGGTTCGAGACTGACAGGGGAATTTTATTTTGCTGCTGAGCAGACTACAGGCCTTGTCATATAGAGTGACTAAGGCACTTTTAAGCAGTTGTAAGTGGGTTTGCGCATTGCTCACGCATGCGCACAGTCGCTTAGCTTCGCGCACACATGCTTAGCTAAGCACAAACAAGCGCACACCCGCTGACTACTGCTTAAAAGTGCTTACTCTCGCTTACACCCACGCTAATTTCTTTTAAAGAAAAGAAAATGGGGAGATAGGAAAGTGGTGAAAAAGGGGGCACAAAGAGGGTAGGCCATTAGGAAAACAAGCTCGGGATGTGCAGGAAGGATGTAGGGAAGGCCCATAGCTGCCCATTTCTTTATCAGCAGCAGCTGTTCATATGCATGAAATTTGGTGTGAAATTTGAAACCTTCCACCCCTGAGAGAAGGGTGAGGACAACAAAATCTGTTGTACTGCCAATTAGAATTATCAGTTCACATGTCCAGTGGACATGTGTGCAAATTGGGCAGCTATGTATGGGGCGTAATTTTTTTTGTGGGAACAGAGTACCCTTTTTTTATTTTTTTTTTTAGGTGAGAGTGGAATGTGAGGTACAGGAAGTAGGTATATTTGGGGAGGTAGGTTGGGGAGGTTCACAGACAAGACAAACAAGAAGCATACAGGGGCAGAGTATGACACATGTGGGGGGTAAACACAATTGACTGGGACAGATGTCTGGATATCGTGAGCCCATGAGCCCACAGATGGCAACAGTGGAACTGAGATCCCCACCCACGGGCAGTTACCACTGCGCCTTCACTGCCCAGGACAGGGCTGTGCTGGGGGCTATATAGGATGGGCAAGCACACCCGTGAGTTGCGCCACCCTAGCCTTGAGCTGGCGTAGGGGATCAAGCACAGAGCGCCTGATCTCGCTACACACCACAGACCGGACACTTTGGAGGGTGAGTGGACGTTCTCCTCTGGCCACGCTTGCAGAGCGGGGACAAGCCCTATCCCCTGCAGCGCTTCCAGCCAAAGGTGGCACACGGCCACCGGAGGAGGTTCCTGCCTGGGCACTGGTGCCAGATGCACTCGCCAGCTGAGGTGGGAGAGGTGGGTCAGCTGGAACCCGCCTTCCCTGTTGTCCTATGTTTATCAGTATTTTATGATATTTTGGGTTAGTAACAAACACCATTCAAAATTAGTTGTAACAGAATGCATTAGTATTCCCATTAACCAAACACCCATGAATTTCAAACATTGAACAGCAAGCATAACACATGCATATTTAGAACAACAGTACACAATCCAACAATATGCAGGGTTGACTGATGGCAACAGACCATCAAGTTTGGATATGTGAACAGGGCACATGCATCAACGTACATGCAAATATGTATAAACCAACAGGACAAATGTCCATGGGAATTAATTGTGTATACACATACCCAGTTTGGTGTGGAATGGCATCATTTGTGAAAATAAGGTTGGATGATGAAATATTACATTAACAACTTAAACTACCTATACATATGCTGTACATTCCTAGTAGCTGCAGATATATATCCCCTACATGTATTAGTACAGTTTCCTATATGTAACCTTAGGAATGTTGGTGATGGGAATTTTACTGCTACATTAATATACATTCCATTTTTTATTCATACATGTTCATATCTAGCTGTGTTTAGGTACAGCATTCTGCTACATTTGATTTATATGGCTCTAGACAACTGTGGATGTTCAGTATTTCATACAACCATACTATCTCCATATTGCAAGGGTACAGCAACATATCCAAATTCAGTACTTTATTACACCCATTTCACTCTTTGGTTGTGGCTGTCTCATTCATTTCATTGTGTACTGACTGCAGTATAACTATTCCAGACTTATTACAGCTTTCTTGGTCGATTCATACCCTCTCTCACACTCACTTGTTTTATTTTTATTGTTTTATTTTTACAATTAAAGATGGTACTTAATTCTAGGCGTTATTAACATTTCTTACTTGGTTACAACAATCCTTTCCTACAGACTAACTTATTTCAGATGGCAGATTTTAAAAGGGGATGTATTTGACACATGTCCATCCTTTGTAGATTGATTAGCACTCATTTTCAGGCTGAAGCAGTTATCTGATATTACAATACAGGGGGGAAACTATTTTAGACTTGTTTAATGTTTATTTCTAGATTACAGGTTGCTTCACTTATATAATCTTACAGTACTAGCAGAATCTTTCTTCTAAGCTTATTTGAACTTTATTAATATGTAACACTGAACTCTTTTACAAGCTGTCTCACTTATATTCTATAACAATTCCAGCAAAATAATTACTAACCTGCCTGGTGGCACAACCGCAGCAGCCTATCAGCATAGGCTCGCCGATTCATGGAACGGACACCTGCAGCTGTAATATAAATTAAGTAATATTGGAACATACATCTCCATAATATAGGCTAGGATAATTTCTTACATACTTAATTACATGGATACTTAGTAGTGGGGCGTTGGCCATTTGCCGGGCCTCCTGGATCCAATGGTTCAGTTGGTCCTGCTTACGTTTCCTCAGGTCCGCATAGTGGTGACGGACCTGTTCACCAGTCCTTGGTATGCCTGTGGCACTGGTGAGATCATGTGCCAACCGGATCCACGCCTCTGCCTTGTATGCACCCTAGGGAACCTGGCCCTGCATGAGTTGAGCCTCATGATCATGACTAGGAGCCAAACCATATATTTGGACTCATCAACACCCCACCTCTGTGCTCTAAAGCAACTGCCCTCTCCTGCACCTGCCATCCTGACTGCAAATGGGTACCACAATCAGTTATGCTGTGTATTCCCGCCTATGGGGCTTATATATGCCGGTTTTCCCGCACTTATCTGTGATTGGCCATTTTGGAAATTTATCAGCTTAAAAAAACCTGATTTGTCATGCTTCTATTTCCATTCATTCCTATATATATGCTAATACTGCATTTCTCAGTACAACTGTCATGGCTTGGTGGTTCAGTACTTTGACTATGGTGCACAGTATGCTGGGTTCGAGCCTGGGCATTGCTTTTTTTTATTTTACTACTGGCTAGATAGGCTAGGAGGTGTGCCTGTGTAAAGGCGGTTTTGATACAGCTTGCTTAATGTTGCCCGCCGGTAAGCCGGTTGGCACGCTGTGCAGCTCCACGCAAACGGCTTATGCTGGGTAACGCGTTATTTGGCTATAAGCACGCATATTACGCTGTGTGAAGTGTTGCTCAGCTACGGGCACTCATTTTAAGCGTGTTAAAGTGCTGCTCAACTCTGGGCACTCATATTACACCTGTTAAACCACTGCTCACCCATGGGCAGTCATATTCAGATTTTTAAAGCCTTGCTCAGCTATGGGCACTTCTAAAATTTTTTTATATTTTATTGTGTTGGATTTCTTCAAAAATAAGTGACCCTTTCATTACATTTTACTTAAATTATATATGTCAGAGTATTGTTTCATGCTTATTTAACTAACAATAGAAAATGATGTTGTTGTGGGGGCTCGAACCATGACTACCTCCTCTTTGGGGAATGTCTCTACCGCTACGCTATTGCTACTTGGCTTAATTTGCATATTTAGATCTTATATGCTTTTCAATGACTGCTAACTGTGGCTGAGTGGAGGGCATACCCACGCAAACAAGCGCAACTGCAGGCAAACATTTTGGAAATTATAAAAAAAAAATAAACTGCTATTTTTACGTTTTACATTACAGTTGGGTTTATAGTCTATGGGGGCATGTGTGGTGTTGTGTTTCTTGACATTTCCGCGGACTCACTCGTGGGAGTTTACTTTCAGGACTCTGACTCTGCTGGGGGCGTGTCCCTTTGCAGAACTCAGCATTCGGACACGCCCCCTACTTTCCTACACAGACCGTGTCAGCCTAGGGTGTGATTCAGCATGCCCTCATGAATATACATGGCATGCTGACGTCATACTGTTTTACTGCAGCCTCCGTGTAAGACATAACTCTTACATGGAGGTTTCGTGAATCCTGCCTAATGTTTTTGACATGTAAAAGAGTTGCAAAACTCAAGAAAAAGTTGTGTGAAGGAAAGTGATTTGAGAATACAGTTAATGCATGGATATTATAAGAATAAAAGGAAGAATATGTGAGAAAGGTAAATAATTTATTTTATGTAATGTGGGTTATTTAAAATGAAAGACCAAATGAAATTTGATTAATGGCAAATGGATTTTTGGCAGATAAATTTCTAATCTCCCATCAGGACACAAGTGCTCTGCAGAAATTGCATTCTGCTTGCTGAGCACACTCAAGCAATTCTCCAGTATGCAGCTACCACTCCACCCATACAGTATAAGAAGAAATCAGTACTGCAAACTAAACAAGGATATACATTTTGAGCCTCAAGAGCAGGGTCAGTCCACCCAGGCATTCTACGTGTATATTTTATGAGTGTGAAGCTATTACATTAGCAGTATTTCTTAGTAGTTCTCAGCGTGCTAATAAAACTGACTGTTGTAGTCTTGTGTCCCTCCCCCTGCTAGTACAGTAATCCTAAGTGTCCAGTAGACAGTATACATTTAAGTCAGATCCCTGTGACTAAAGTAACCATCAAGCAGCCCTCTCAGTGCTTTCTGCCTTAGATTGCATCACTTGGAGGCCCACCTGTTTATTTGAATCTCTGTACATTCCCTTTCATTGCCACTGTATCTCCCTACTCTAATCTGTGCACAAACTGGTTACTAATCAGCAAGTCAATGTGAAGACACACTCCCAATCTTAATAAACTTTGCTGTCTTTTCTCTCCTTCACTTTACAGGTAGTTTGAATTATTACTTACCCCCTCTTGAGGCCTTCACTGATAGATTTCCACCGATTGCCTCTCTGGTTTCTTTACATTCTACCTGGTTTACACCCCTTGTGCTATCTCCCTTTCCCAATACTAAGTCTATATAAGAATCCTGCTGAGCAAGGAGCCATCTTTAAACTTCTAGTCTCCCACCAGGACATAAGTGCTCTTCAGCGACTGCATTCTACTTGCTGGTAAGCCATTAGACCTCATGAATTTGTTTAAAGTGTTCAGATTTGTAAAGTAATACTTATTTTCTCTTGTCTTGGCGGGCTCTGCCCCGCTCCATTCGCCCTCACTAATGCTCGGGCTCTCTCCACTTCCCTGCCCTGCCCCCTATTCCCTCCCACCCCCACTACCTCTACATTTATAGTAATAACAGCTACACTTACAGCTCACCATCACATCACCTCCACCAATCGCAGCTCCTCTAGTCAGATCAAATTATACCACGCAAACTTGCTCCACACAAAATACTCCCAATAACTCATTCCCATTAGGTATATTTTTACATCACCCACACTACTTACCCATCCACATATAGTGCAACACTATAATTCCTATTCAGCCCCCCACTTACAACCAACTTAAACTTTATAACCATGCCTATCACACAACTAAGTCTAGTCTGTCTTCTCATAATTCTTTATAACATCACAAGTATCATTATAGCAATATCCCTAAACTTAGTAGCACAACACTACAGTATGCACTCTCATATACAGACACCGCACATTATAATAATATCTGCCCACAATTGTTCAAGAACTACATAACGGACCAATTCAGAACTAAACACATATACTCTCATTCCTATTCCAAAAAAATACTCCTCACCAAACTCCAACATCTGTATCACCATTTTAACTCCAGGCTCACCATAAGTGGGGATATCCACCCCAACCCAGGTCCAAATCCATCCTGTCCAACACAAACTGCTCCAACACAAATGTCAGAGCATAACACCACTACTATCTTCATCCCTGGGCAAATCAACAGCAGCAGCAAAACCAACCATCTTTTAATGCTAAATATTAATATTAGAAGTATCAAAAATAAAATAC
>NC_056728.1:1691374301-1691376801 GCF_019279795.1 Protopterus annectens
GTTCAGTTCTTCTTGGAGCTCATGTAGGATGCAGCCTGGGACACCGTCCGGTCCCATAGATGCTGTGTTTTTTGCTTTGGAGAGGGCAGCTTTCACCTGTGCATCTGTGATGTCAGGGAGGTTACATACAGTTGGGATAGGCATTTGATCCTTTGGGGGGGGAGAAATTAGTGCTGAATCTGTCTGCCAAGATGTTGGCTATGTCTGTAGGTTTGGTATATTTAGTACCGTTATGCAACAATTCAGAGCATATCTGGGTGTTTCCACCCATATTCCTGACATAACTAAAGAAGGCCTTGTGATTATCTTTAGTGTCTACGGCAATTTTTCTTTCGAAACTGGCCTTTGATGATTTTATGAAGGATCAAAGTTTCTTGCTAATACTGATGAGAGATGCCTTCCCTTTTTGGGATTTTGCTCTGTCATGTAGTAGCTTCCTCCTTCTGTTGTATAGCTTATTTATGGCCAGGGTCCACCAGACAGGTCTCCTGTTTTTGGAGGAGTGGGTCTTGGTTTTATTTGGGATAGCATGATCCATGCATTCCTGCAGGTGCTCATAGAATGCATTTGTAAAGGATTCTGCAGATTGGGCTGTATTACCCTCTGGCCCGGGAGCTTTCAAGGATTCCACCTCAGTCTTCAGAAGTGCAAAGCTGGCTTTTGAGAAATTCTTTACAGTGATTTCCTTGGCTGGGAGTGGGGATGGGATATGGATGTCCACAGAGATTTGTTTATGGTCTGATCTTACCAATGAGGGGTTTACCACTGGTGTGGAACATAGAGTCCCCATGTTGGTGATGACCAGGTCCAATATGTTGTTCCCTCTTGTGGGAGTGGTGACCAGTTGTTCCATCGCGTTAGAGTTTATAAATTCAAGGAACCGTTGGGCGAAGGTGTTTGGGCTTGAGTAGTTTTCCCAGTCAATGTTTGGGTAGTTGAAGTCACCCAATAACATAGTGTTTGGAGAGATCTTCATATTCTCCAGTGTTTTCAGGAATGCCAAGGGGTTCCTGTAATAGGGAGGGTGTTCTGTAGCAGGCTACAAAACTGAAAGTGTTTGCCCCGCTGTTAGCTGCACATGGATGGCTTCCATGCTTCATGCAGTGCCATCAACCTGGAGGTATAGGTATCTTTGATGAATATAGATACTCCCTCTCCTTTTGTGCTTCGTCCAAGTTTTGGGGCTGAAACCATGGTATGAAAGCCATAACCTGGTAGTGCTAGTGCCTTCAGAGCCTTGAACCAGGTTTATGTTACTGCACGTGACATCGCATTTTCTCCATACTGAGGAGAGCCTCGAAAGGCATGCATCTTGAGGTTTAGACTTGGCATTGAGCAGCATTACCCCCAGTTTTTATCCTTGGGTTGTCTATGAAGGTGGGTTTCTCCTCTTTGAGCCCTTTGGCTCTAAAAAGGCACCATGGGGTGGCAAGAGCCTTGGCCAGTATACCTAAAAGCCTAAGGGTAACAGGTGCAAGCTGTGTCTAGCTGGGCCAACGCGGCTTGTCACATGTCATCCCAGGCTGACAGACACTGATCCCCTTTGAATGACACCCAATACTTTTAGCCACCATTGAAACTGATCATTTTGTCTTTATACTGTGGCATCAATTCTTGGTGAGGGCAACATGCTACTCAAGGTCAGGGTTCATTGAGTCTGGGCTACATGATCAGAGAGTCTCTATGTCTCTTTTTCATGTAGTCCGGGAGGTACATCTGTTGTCATTCACACTCAGCATGTGGACAATGACGAGCCATATCTACTTGCTTTGGAGTGACTTGAGTGCTTGCATTATGTGGCGGATCCTGAGATCCAACAGGCAGCTGGCAGCTTACAGTGACCTCTTCTCTCATTGTCCAGACGTGGTGAGGGGACATCAGTGATTTGTGATTTGTGGTATTGTTGAGGGTGGTTGTTGCTTGATATCTGCTTAGGAGGTCTTTGCTGTTTAGGCAGATTTTATTTAGACTCCTAGAAAAGTATGTTTTGTGTGTTTATGTGTTGGGTATGCAGATGCAATAGGTCTATATGAGACTGGATTTGTGTTATGGTGGTTTTTCCTCCTGACTGACTGTGCCAGTCTTGGGTTGAGAGCTCTGCCTCCAGTTTGGCTGTGTAACCGCATCTCTCACATGTATTAGAGTTTGTTGAAGGAGGAGAGGGTTGTTCAGGTACATAAGGCAATTGTAACATTGCCTCAAAATTCTGGTGATTCACCAGCTGGACTGAGTAACTCTGAAACTGACCCTTGGACATACCAGATTAGTATAGAGAACTGTTTTTACTGATCAGATTAGGGAAGGAACTGATAAGTTTTACTTGATCAGGAAGGACCAATCTGGAGCCTAATACTTATGAGTAGAAGTCAAGGTAAGGAAGGCGTTTTAGTTAGTTAGTTCCTTCTAATAACTGGAAGCCATGTGCAGGGCTTTAGAAAGAGAATAGAGTGATTACTGAGAGTTTGAACAGTTCTAAGGGAAAAGTGAAGAGCAGACTTTG
>NC_056728.1:1691381801-1691389997 GCF_019279795.1 Protopterus annectens
GTCCTAAGTGGTTAGTAGAGATCTGAAGAGAGACTAACCACTGAATGGAATCAAGCATTGCAGGAGGGTTCCAAGAACTTTGTTAAGATCTTGGCCACATATTATGAGAGAGCTATTGATCTTAATATTTCTGAGGTCAAAACTATGAGTGCAGAATGCAAAAAGTTTGTTTCACTTCCCACATATGATAGTGCAGTGGCTAGGCTGTCCAAGGAATTAGCTACATTTGAAAAATTAACCAAGGACAAAAAACTTAAAAAATTTAATAGAGATATCATGGACTACAAAAGGGGTAATCCATTTGATATTCAGAGATCTGTCAGATTTGATGATGCAAACCTTGAGTAAATCCAGAGGCAGAGCCAGGAAAAGACCCAGATCTATTTTGAAACACTGAGATAAATCTTATACTAGCACTTGGGAGGAGTCCCTTTACACTGACAGTGAAACCCATTAACATATGAATCTCCCAGGTGAAAAAAAAAGGTCAACCTCAAATATCCCTTTAGACAAAGGGGTGTTGAGGGGTGGTCAGAAAACATAGATGCAGGAACTGGTACAGAATCAATGGAGTGGGTTGATAACTCTACTCAGGCAATAACTATACAATCTAAGAATGTACTTAATTTGTCTGATAATACTTTTAACACATAAACAACAACAATTGCTAAATAAAGGATTGGGTTTTGTAGCAAGCTTCCTGTGTGATGAATACAATAGTATCAGATGTTATTAAAGTTTCTGTCAGAATCTTAATTCTGAAAATATTTTTTCAGAACAGGATTCATCTACCTCTCAAAGAACCACTGACTTTAGATTTTATAAATCCCAATTTCAACCACCAATGAACAAACACGTGGCCATATTTCAACAGTCTGTTTTATTGAGATTTACACTTCCCACATGCAGAAGCACACATAATGAAAGAAAACATTACTCAATCTGAAAAATGGTATTGGCAGAACTCAGAAACAACCGTGGATATAGTGATTCTTCCAGCAGATAAGGGTGGAGCAGTGGTGATTCTCAATATGAAGTTCATTACATTAATGAGGGTCTACAACAACTAGCAGATAGGAAGTGTTATATGCATATGGGTTATGATCTTACTATGAATTTCAAAAAAGACATAGATTCATTTCTTAATTTGGCAGTTGAGGAAGGTATTATTACCTCTAACACAGCCCAACATCTTACAGTGGCAGACCCACAGAAACAAATTCTGCATTTACTTCCTAAAATCCATAAGTCTATTACCAAACCACCAGGTAGACTCTATTGTAGCTGGTATGGGCTCACTTTACTGAACCATCTTCTCTGTGTTCCTCACGGAACAATCCAAAACCATTACTGAAGCAAAGTTAGAGCTAGGGATACAGGATACAAATCCCAATTCTTACAAATTATTGAGAATACTCAGTTGGAACCTCAATGGTTTATGTATAATGCTTGGATGTCAAACCCTGTACACCAGCATACCCCATCATGGGCAAGGGGTTACAAGCCCACAATTCTGGTTAGAAAAGACAAACTTTACCTCCTGGTCTCAATAATTTTACTCACTTTGCATGGCAGAACATGTACTTGGAATAAAATGTGTTTTAACTTTCAAGGCAAATGTTACTGTAACCTCCAAGGTACTGCTATGGGCTATCTTTTGTCCCCATCTAATGTTTCGATTTATTTATGGCATATCTTGAGGAATGTGTCATATATAATTCACTACATAATATATATATATGGTGGAAATTGATATATGGTGTAGATATTTGGACGACTGTTGATGGTGTGGTGTGCTTGGATACTACATACTTACAAGAGTTTGTTGAATACTTGAATGACAAATATTTGGGGTATACAATTCACCATAACCTTTGATTTACATAGGATTGATTTTCTGGATGTAATGGTAATTTACAGAAACCATGATCACACATTGAGTACTAAAATTCACAGAAAATATCCACAATACAATACACTACTACATGCATCTAGTATGTATCCACATCACACCATCCGAACATATTCCCAAATCACAGTTCCTTAGGATTAAACGTGATCAGTCCTAACCAAACTGATTTTGGAGGAAGCCAGGACAGACCTTGAAAATAGATTCTTAGAAAGGGGATATAACTATTTTGATGTCCATTCTGCATAGCATCTGGTCACAAAACAGGATAGAAATACATTACTTCAATATAAGGTATCGCCAACAAACTATACAAGTACCCAGTCTCAGATTTGTCACTACATATGGTATAAACCACAGTATCATTAGAAATATTCTGGATGGCAATTGGAACATCTTACTAGCCAACAATCAACTCAGGGAAATATTAGGCCCCAAATGTCACTGCTTTCTATATAGGAGAGGCAAAAACATTAGGTGCTCTATTTTCACATTATAAACACAAGGAAAGTGGACGGGTTAAATTCAAACAGTTAACACTATCTGGTGATTCACTCTCTGGGCACATTTCCTTGTGGCCACTGTATTTCCTGTAATCAAGTGAATAAGCTGAACACCACCAGTGCCACACTAGCAAGGTATATGATCTTAGGATCTTGGTAATTGTTCTAGCACTTGGGTAATATATCTGGCTTCACATGTCAATGCTCTTGCATTTTAGCATGTTGGACAAACGCCACGCTTCTAAGAATCAGGATTGGTGAACATTGGAGTGATATTAGGAATAAGAAGGACACTAATGCACTGTATAGACATACAATCAAACATCCAAATGCTAAATTTATAAGTTTTTCAGTCATTGATAAAATTAATGGTGACCGGAGTAACACACAAGGTTGGCATAGTATTCTCAACCATAAAAGAAAAATATTGGATGATTCATCTAGGGCTCTTTTTTCCCCTGATCCGAAATGACCACTCTATGAATATTTTTGGCATATTTGGATACTACCATTAATAGGACTCTTATAATTGTCCGAATATAGCTAACCTGTTGTGATATGTATTACTTCTAGTATTTCCTATTACTATTCTATGATATATATTTCTCATATTTGTTTATATGTTGTGACTGTTTTTGTAATTATCATGTCATTAGTTTATATTATTGTATGGTGATGCAGTGTTTTTGGTCCTAGTGTACCTTTTTGGTCCTACTCATACTTTTATTTTGGATACTTTTGTAAGGGTTGCATAACTATATGTATATCTGCATTTCTTTATGAAAATATTTGACCTCATCTGCTCTTTACTTTAACCGGATATGTGCAGTAACCATTTGGATAAATATGGTAATTATCTATATATACATGTATTAGTTATACTTTTTGGCATATATTATCCTTTTAGTCTGTGTGTATATATATATATATATATATATATATATATATATATATATATAGATATATATATAGATATATATCATATATATATATGTCTCTTTACATACTATTATGTTATGTTTCATTATTATATCATACTACAATAATATATATATATATATATATATATATATATATATATGTATATATATATGTATATATATATATATATATATATATATATATATATATATATATATACGCTTATTAACCATTTCTTGCAGTAGTTTTGATATTAATTTGAGCCTACTAACACTTCTATTTAATATATAGAAACTATGTTTAAAAACACTTGTATTTTGGTATTTTACTTTTGTTTTATAGTTTCCAAACTCCATATGGGTTGGATTATACCATATTGCTGTCATTGGCTGATGTAACATATATAAAATATTCATGACATTGGTCTTTGAATTAAGCTAATTACACCTGAAGAAGGCAGTTAAGCCGAAACCGCTTTTTATTTTTATTACAAGGACATTTTTGTTCTGTATCTACATACTTTTCATTAATAAAAAGGGATTTTGGACTGCTTATGCTGGTCTCTTGCATTTGTGGAGAATAACCAAGTATGTTGTACTACCAAAGCTATGAAATATCAGGCACATGCACTGTTTGTGAACTGCTATAACTGTCATTAGTAACGTTATCTACTTCTGAACAGTTTGTGGGTTTGTTTGTGTTGACATTAGCACAGCTCTGCTCAGGACAACTGGATATATTTCAGTACTGTGTATGTTTCTAGCCTACACCCTTTTTGGTTATTGTGCATGACTACACGGGTATATAGTACCTTTTGGGTAGGGGTGCATAACTAAGAGTGCATTATTTATTATCATGTGATGTTTTCATCTTGCTGAATGATGCAGAGTTGCTGTGTACCTGTAAGTCTATAAAGGCTAGTAATCTGTCTGAGTAGCTCCCACCTGTGGACATATCCAGATTGGGACAGAGGTTAGCCTAGTATTCACTGACTGTGCACCACAACCAGTTCTTTTTTCTGTAGCACCTGAACAATGGCATTGTCGCAGGTGGTTGCTAGCAGTACATGGCTAACATCCTTTGATATGTCTGTGTTGTGTACTCCCATATGGGCGGGCATGCTTGTGGAATTCATCTCCTACAGCGCTATTCAAGTAGTGTGTAACAGCAGACAAGCTGATATGCCTGTGTGTTTCTGACACTTTCAGGCCTCTGGTACTCTCAGGTATATATTTGAACAGCCTCAGGGAAAGGTACATATCAGTGGGATACATCTTGCAGTGATATATTTCAGATATTTTGCAGTTGAGACTTTGGGGTATTCTGGAGCATATGTATTAACTACACCACTTTGACGTGCAAGCAATGCTCTACCCTGCATTGACACATTTATCATTAAGTGGGGTTCCCACCTTTTTGCTCACTTTTAGTACATAAGACATTTCACAGGGAGCTTCACAAGAGTATTGTGACCAACATTTGTTTGCAAAATCAGGGACATCACTGTAAATCAGTCACAGTTGGGAGGTCTGGCCCCTGACCTATTCAAATATGCCAGGGTTTATTCCTGCTCTTGGATACTGAGGGAGAAGTGGAGCTCCGGCTGGGCACTGAGCTGCTGGTGCCAGCCAAAATTGCACTCGCCTAACTGGAGGAGGGACAGGTGGGTCCCACCTGGGAATGGCCTC
This sequence comes from Protopterus annectens, assembly GCF_019279795.1. Taxonomy (NCBI): domain Eukaryota; kingdom Metazoa; phylum Chordata; order Ceratodontiformes; family Protopteridae; genus Protopterus; species Protopterus annectens. The sequence continues at coordinate 1,691,386,823 of NC_056728.1, forward strand.
TCCCATATGTTCTTCTGTGATTAAGGTGTGTTTAATTACAACATAAACAACAGCATTCAAGATTAGTTGTCACAGCATGCAGTAATATTCCCATTAACCCAATCGCAGTCAAGGTTCCAACAGTTGAACAGCAAGCATAACACATGCAGTTATATTGAACAACAGTGGATATTCCAACAGCATGCAGGGATGTTTGGTACTGTCAACAGGCCACCATGAACATGGTGTTTGAACAGGGCACATGCATGAGCATGAATGCAGATATTTATAAGACAATAAGACGTATGCGCCAAAAAATATTTAAGATTGCACATACGCATTGAGGTGTGAAACCGTACATGGTTTATGCAACAAACAGTAGGGTGTAGAAAAGAAACTCAGTTAACATGTTATGCATTACTTTTACTCTACACTACATTCCTAGTGTGACTGCAACGAGTATATTCCCTACATATATTATTACACTTGCCACCATGCATTAGGTTGTGTACTGTAAGGCATTAGTTCAATATATACTGTCGACCTTATATCCGGACATACTAACTGACCGCTGATGCTGATGTTACTGCTACATACATTTCATGATTGTTTTTTATATTTCTTTTATCTTACATTTGATGTTTTCGCCATGACATTTTCAATTTCACTTCCTAATTTGTACCGAACCCTGCATTTATGGAAGACACTCACATTCGGGAACATATTGAAGACATGTTACTCGTGGGTGCAAGATTTATTTATGCATGCGCCAGCCAGTAACTGACCTGATCTGAGGACTGTATATATGCTTCATAGCTACCAGCATCTCCAACACCCCATTTTAGATGGGACTACAGAACTCTGGGTTACAAAGCACGTTATCTTTAAAACAGCAACCATTTGTATAACGCAAGGGCACACCAACAATTCGAAACAGTGACACACACTGGTTTTAAACCTTTATTACTGGCATTACACACTCTTTCCACAGACTCACCCTTTATTTGTTGTAACAGCATATGGAAGACATATCCAAGACAGATTAGACCTTTATTAATGGTTAGAACACACTATTTTCAGGCTCAGTCACTTCCTATGTTATATGACAGTACCTGCAGAGATTTTATTACAGACATATGTTACCTTTTCTTAATGGGTTACGCTACTTTTTCTAGCTCTATGAATTGTCGTGATGACAGTACATGCAGAGGACCTATTCAGGCCATTTTATGGCTGTATTATTGTACCATAACACTTTATTTCTCATGCTCTCTCCTCATTTTATATAATGAAAACATGCAAAAAGAATCACTAACCTGCCTGGTGGTGTAGCCTTTGCAGCCCATCGTTAGGCTTGCTGATTCGCAGCACGGTCACCTGCAGCTGTGAAGTAAATGAAGGGATATTGAGACATACCTATCCACAGCAGCAACTCACCTTACCACTCTACATACTGCATTCCATGGCTACATACTCAGTTGTGGCATCCCGTAATTCCATGGGCCTCCTGATTCATTGGTTCAAGCGTCCTCCTTCAGTCTCTTCTCAGGTCTGTGGTTGTGACGGACCTGCTCTCCGATGCAAGGAATGCCTGTGGCACTGGTGAGGCCGCAGCCAACCAACGTAAGCCCTCAGCCTTGTATTCCATCCCTTGAACTGGCCCTGCAGGAGTCTCGGACTCATGACGGTGACAAGGAGCCAAACCATGTATTTCAACTCCTCGATGCCTCAACGCCAGCCTGGAAGCGCGAACCTCTCCTGCTCCTGCCATTCTTGACTGCAAATATGAGCTACAATCATTTATGCAGGAGTATTCCCACCTATGGGGCTTAAATACGATTTCCCACACTTTTGTGATTGGCCTTTTGAGAATTCTAAGCCGATCAGGACCAGCTTAGTAGTTTGCTTACCATATTTCTAAGTATATGTATGTTAATAGTGGCTTTTTCTCTTGAATAATGTGTCTCTGCATGTACTACTATACAGAATAAGTCAGAGAGCCAGAAAAGAGCAGTAGTGAACCCATTAATAAAGGTAAAAGAAGTCCAGAATAAATATTTCTGCATGTACTGTTATATAACATGTGAGTGAGCTAGAAAAGAGTGTAGTAAACTCAATACTGAAGGTCAAATAAGTCCTGAATAAGTTATGTCTGTATGTACTGTTATATAAATATAAGTGAGCGAGCCTGAAAAAGAAAGTGTTGTAACCTATTAATAAAGGTATAATACATCTTGAATAAGTCTTCTGTATGCACTGTAATATCAAATAAATGAAAGAGGTTTCCGTAGAAAGTGTGTAATGTAATTAATAAAGGTAATACTTGAGTCTGTGTCACTTACTTTGAAATGTTGTTGTACCTCGTACTCTTTTATAAATAGTACTGTTGTATTGGCGCTGTCAACTCACAGTTGGGCAGTCCTATAAGGCGGATGAAGGAAGTGCCAGTAGTTGTGAAGCATATATACAGTCCTCATTAGTTGGTAATTATTGGCAAGCATGCAGGTAAATCTGGCACATGAGTAGCTTTGTTAATGTGTACCCAGAAATGTGATTATTGTTGTACATGAAACAGTTTTATAGAAAATGTAACAGACAATGTCATGAACACATCCAGATATGTAGATATATAAATATACATAAAATATATAAGTATGAAATAGCATGATCTGCATCTTGACAGTTAGTATGTCAGATATAGGTCAGGGTATATAATGAACTAGCCAAACCCATTACACAACCTAAATGCCAAGTGTAATAATACATGGGGGATAGTACAATTTGCAGCTTAATAGGAATGTAGTGCAGACTCAAAAGTACTTATGTACATGTTAATGGAGATATCTTTTTTGCACCTTACTGTATGTGCATAAACCAAGCAATTCCACACCTCAATGGGTATGTGTAATCTCACAACATTTGTTGGGACATATGTTCTATTGTTCTATAAATATCTGCATGAACTTTGATGTATGTGCCCTGTTCAAACACCCCAATCTTGGTGGCCTGTTGCCACCAATCATCCCTGCATGCTGTTGGAATGTCCACTGTCATTCAATATATGCATGTGTTATGCTTGCTGTTCAACTGTTGGAACCCTGGTGTGTTGGGTTAATGGGAATATTACGACCAGCAACCAAAAGAAACCACACAGAAAACTAAGAAAAGAATGTTGGTAAGTCAGCTCCAAATGTAC